>NC_056746.1:616249278-616404278 GCF_019279795.1 Protopterus annectens | reverse complement strand
AAAACGCATAAATGTTAATTTCCTGATTTAAGCCTTTAAGATCTAAAGTGCCAAAATTAATTATTAATTTTGTTTCCAACTGCAACAATTTCACCCCAAAATCTAAATCAACACCCTGTGTGCTTAAATAAGGAAATTAACATTTATGTCTTTTGTTATCACTTATTTTTTTGCCATGATTAAAGTTTACAATTCACAGTATAATTTAATAAAATGTGTTTCTTCATGGTTACAAAAGTTTTTAAAATCAGTATTTCTTTAAAAATGAATACTGAGAGTGAATTTTAATTTAAATTTTAATTGTTTAATTACTCAATTATGTTTGATTGATTTTGGTATATAAGATGTCTATGTTGGTGTAAGAATATTCCCTTGAAGGCACCTAGCCAAGGTACCAGGAGCACCATTAAACAATTTGACATTCTTTTTTCTGTGCTGTGGAATTTCTAGTAGCAGTAGTTCCCGCTATTTTTTTTTTTTTTTTGTATTTTGTTGGGATCTTATGTTTTTTGCACATTCTATATAAAGTCTTTATATTAGTTAAAGACCTAACTACCATCCTGGAAATATACACTTATTTCCCCAATATTAAAGGCAGATAAAAATCCAGCAGATTGTTCTGCATATAGACCAATCTCACTTTTGAATACTGATTATAAAACATTTATGGCTATGTATGCTGCTAGGTTTCAGCAATTTCTGCCATGCCTGATTAATGATGATCAAACAGGATTCATAATAAACAGAAATACATATGACAACATTAAAAGAGTTTTTATAAAATATACCAATACACAGCTTTCAGATAAAGTCACCAAAGCAAGGTGCCTTCCGTAAATTCAAAAATTAATACACCAAGAATCAACACCACGGCAGATAAAAACAGAATGTTTTTATTACAAGAACATAAGCGTTTTCACATAGGACAGCTATGCATCTTCAGACATAACACAACTCTATTACACCAATACATTTATATTCTAGAATAACAAATCACAGATTACATCTAATTAACATTGCATAAATTAAAGCATTAGCTGCTAGGGAAACCATCAGTAAAAGCTGAAATGTTACTATAGCACAGATCCTTTCTAACCTCTTTTAGATGAGTAAGAACCACTACATAAAAACAGAGCATATCTTCAATTCCAAGACCGTTCTCCTAAAGAAATAACATTTAAGCATCATTCCAATCAATGTTTTGAAAAGAATCTTTTAATAACATCCTACCTGTTACTTCATGCCCCTCTACATCATAAAATCAAAAGGCTACACCACATATAGTCACGCAATTAAGAATAGCAGCATGAATATACATCATTGCCCGGTAACGAAGTACTGGATAGGACCAACTAAAATGAAATGGAATAAAACTGTCTTTCATAATTATATCTTGAAAATGTAACATAAACCATTTAATACAAAGAAAAACATACATTACTATACAAAAATGTACTCAGTAATGCAAAAGCACATCACACTAACAAAACATAAATTAATGAAATTGTGATGCCATAAACGACTCCCTAACATAAAAAGTCATCCATCTGTTCTAAAACATATACATATATTAATAGTCATATATGAAATAAAACCCAGTCTGAAGAAAATATACATATATGTCTACTGTCAGATATGTAAAAAAATAAACTTTAACCCACTCACATTCATCTCATCCCTCAAAGAATGTAACTGGCATCCTCTAAAGTACCTCAGTCTTGATGACGCAGTTGAATTTTTTTAATACTACCTTCTTGAGCATCCTTAATTACCATGCCCCCATAAGACTTTCCAGAATCAAAGTACAACCCTCCCCATGGCTACAGAAAACCACTAAGTCAGAAATGAAAAACAGGGATAAAGCCTGGGAGCACTGGTGCAAAACCAAGACCCCCTCAACTAGACAGAAATTCCTAGAACTACGCTAATAAAACAGGACAAATTCCAATACTACCAGTCTGCCCTAGACTCCTCCGATCACAGCCCCAAACAATTCTGGTCCTCCATAAACTCCATCCTCCACCCAGGTAAAGTCAGTACCCCTCCTCCTAACATCCCTCACTCCTCAGAAAATATTGCTACCTCATTCAACACACACTTCACACAAACCATACAATCACTAGCTAAACAACACAACCCCCCCTCCCCTACAACCCACACCTTCAACTTACTAATCTCCCCACTGCCTTCTCTTTTTCTCCTGTACCTACCTCCAACATAAAAAAACTCTTAACTAAACTTAAACCCACCAAATTAGCAGCAGACAACCTCCCAAGTGAATACCTACAAATCGCAGCTGATGCTCTGGCCTACCCAGTATCCATCTTGATTAACTGATCTCTGTCAGAAAGTTATGTTCCCACACTGTGGAAAGTATCACATATAATTCCCCTCCACAAAGATGGACCCTCCACAGAACTAACCAATTACTGCCCCATAGCTATTCTCTCTCCACTCTCCAAAATACTAGAGAGATGCATACACTCTCAGGTCTCAGACTACCTCCTTGCTAACAACCTCCTTTCCAATACTCAGCATGGTTTCCGACCAAATCATAGCACCACCACTGCCTTACTCTCCTTTACTAACACTATCCTTCAGCATAAAAACAATGGCTATCTCTCCTCTGCTACTTTCCTAGACCTATCTAAAGCATTTGACATGGTCCCACACAAACAACTTATCTCTGTCCTCAATAATCTATCCTTCTCACAATCAGTCACCAACTGGTTTCAGAGTTACCTGTCTGACCGCCAACAATCCGTTGTATGGCAGAATGACATATATCCCCAACTACCTGTCTCCATAGGGGTTCCCCAAGTACCCATCCTTGGACCCCTACTCTTCTCTGTTTTCACAAATAATCTAGCCTCTGCCACCACACATGGCACACAGATGACTCGACCATCATCTGCTCAGCCCAGTCCCTACCCAAACTGCAAAAAGTCACACAGGAAGCCTTTTTCTCTGTTGAAACTTGGTTATCCGATGCCCAATTAATACTCAACCCAAACAAAACTAAACTACTCATCTTCCAACCCACCAAACATACTCAAAACAACTCTCACTTTAACATCACAGCAAAAGACAACATCACTATATACCCAACTGAGCACACCAAATTGCTAAGAGTGGAAATAGACAATAAACTAAAATGTGACATTCACCTGTCCATGACCATAAAAAAAGTCCACAAAAAACTAGGAGCGTTATACAGAAATAAGCATCTTCTCACCAAAGCAGCAAATATTTCAATAGTAAATTCCCACCTTATATCCACCCTCCTTTATGCCTCTCCAATATATACCAACCTAAGGCAATGCAATCTAAACAAGCTAGAGACCTGCTACAACAAAATTGCCAAATTCGCCACAGGGGCATCCTACCGTAGTCTCCACTGTCTCTCACATGCTGAACTGGGCTGGCTTGAACTCCCTCACCTCCTTCAATGGTATCAACTCTCACTCGCCCACAAACTAGTAAACCATCCACTAAATGTCCCATCCCTCCAGAATCTACTCCAACCCTATCGCACCACCAGACCACTAAGATCCAGCAACAAAAATCACTTGCAGATCACTAAAGCCAATAACTCTGCTGGTGAAGCACTATTCTCTTGCACCATAGCCAAAATATGGAACTCCCTCCCACCCACAATTACCTCTGTACCATCATGCACCCACTTCAAAAATTTACTAAAAGCGCACCTAAAAACATGCTGGCTATGCCCTTGCAACTCCCACTCTAATATCACCCACCCCATCCAACCACTACCTTTCTTTCCACTCCACTAACTACCTTGATTATAGCAAGCTCAGATGCTCATACGCCTAGTACTTATACAGCAGGAACTTCTTATTTTAACATTTGTTAATGTCTGTTATGTACTTCACAGATAAAGATTCTAGTTGTCTACTGATGTACTACGTTCTTCATCTGTAAATATGTTGTAAGTAATTGGTATGTAAATTGTTAATTGCTATGTAATCCAATGTAACTACTGTCTGTTTATTTTAACTGTGGAGCTTTTCTCCCTGAAAATGGACCTACGTCCAGTCGGACACTCCCGGTCAACAAATATAAATAAATAAATAAATAAATAAATAATACTGAGACATCTATCAAGATCAATGAAGCAGCTTCCTATCTTTTAAGAATGGTTTTAAAGAAGCCATTTCATTTAAACCATAGTATTTGTCAGCTTGTAGAGTAATGCTCCATCTCTGTTCAGCTTTCGCTGTAAAGTTCTTAATATCCCCACAAACTAAGATTAGCTTCCACAATTTGCAGAGTCAAAAAGACAAAACTATGTTTTTTACCTATCTGCATCATCATGTTTAGCTAAAGAACTTTTTTCATCTCCTGTATTAACGTAATAAATATGTTTCCTTATTCTATCCCTCAATGCCCTAGTAGTTTTTCCCAACATAGAATCTAGGACATTGAACACACTTTGCTAAATATACCACATTACAGGTAGAACAATCAGCATAATGATGAAAAATGTACTTTCTATCAGTTGTGGGATGTATAAATACATTATCATTAAGTATATATCTACAGAAATTACAATGTCTACAACTAAATGTACCCTTCCTTGCAAATATATTAGTTGTCAGTCCACTAGTTTTGTTACAAACATGCCTTTTGATGAAATTCATATTCTTATATATGATTTCTGGTCTAGATCCTACTGTCTTACAAATTTCCTCATCTGCCATTAAAATATGCCATTTTTCTGTATTATGCCTACTACCTTCTTATTATCATATGTAAAGGACAGACAAAGCATGCAGAGTCTGGATTTAAAACCATGTAAACATTCCTTTTTAGTTTCAGTATTCCTAGAAAAATAAGGGCTCCCTTTGGCTGACCTTTCTGTCCTAATTAGACTTAAATTCATAATATACTCTGCCTATGTATATCCTCTAATAAGGAAATCCCTTTTCAATTGTCCTGTCATATCTGTTAAAGTTGCAACACTGGTAGCTAATCTAGATAGGTGAAGAGCCTGTCCCTTAAGGACATTCCTAAATACATATATAGGATGTATGTTGTTCCTCTATAACAAGCTATTTTTCTTATAGCTATTTTTAAAAATCTGTGCTTCTATTGAATCATTCACATGTACCAACCTCACATCCATAAAATCCATAACATAATTTGATGTGTGAAGTGTGAACTTCAAAAAAGATGTAGTACTATGTAAATAATTAACATATTCCTGTAATTCAGTCAGGGAATCTCTCCATAAAATAAATATGTCATCCACAGACCTTTTCTAATACAAAATATGTTTTTTATGCTCCTCCCAGACAAGTGCTGATGTTCTCTCCCATTGTGCCATAACAAGTTTGGCATAAGAATTGGCATAAGGGGACCCATAGCTACCCCAGAACAATGTGCAAAATTTAGATTCAAACATAAAAACACTGTTGTTCAAAACTAACTCCATAAGCAAACATAATGTTTGTATAAAGCTATAAGTGTATTCAGTATTGTGATTCAAGAAGTCCCTCATAAAGTATATTCCTATACCATTAGAAATACAAGTAAATAACGAACACACATCAAGTGTAGCAAGAATATCTTTTCCATGTAAAGGGGTAGATTCTAAAGGCTGAAACAAACAAGTTAAAAAATCTTTAATGTCAACTAAAAGGGTGTAGACCTTATTCAGTAATGGATGTAACATCTTCTCCAAATATATGGAGATGGGCTCAGTCAGCCATCCCTAGCCTGAAACTGTAGGTCTAAGAGGGGGGGTTCTCAAGAGAGTTATGTATTTTAGATAGGCCCTTGATCACAGGAATAAGTGGTGTATCCACAACAAAATATTCATATAAATCTTTACTTATTTACCTGCTAAGAAAACTATCAAGAAGTTAATCATAAACATTATTTATTATGTTCCTAATCTCTCTATTTGTGATTTCAACATATGTTGAGCAATCAGACAATAATTCCTGCATAGCATTAATATATTCTTTACAATCTAAAACAACAACAGCTCCACCTTTGTCAGCTGGACATATAGTAATATAATCATTATTTTCAAGCTCTTGGAGGGCCATATGTTCCCTTCTAGATAAATTACAAAACATTTTGTTCATACTATAATCATAATATATCTTAAATAGATCAAACACACATGTCCGTAAAAAGGCTTCTACCTGAGGATGGAAATTAAGTACATAAAGACTCGTTTTTTGAAAACATTATGGTCAACATTCCTAGATGGAAACAAAAAGTTCAACATAATGTTTATATAAAATATTTTCAAATCCACTACCATGTCACAGAAATTACTAGGTGTAGCTGGAACATAAGAAAGACCCTTTTGTAAAATATTGAGTTGGTCATCTGTTAAAACATAAGTAGATAAATTAAGAACTAAGTCTTCTGTTGTGGCCAAAAACTCTTTCACAGATGGATTTGTGTTCCACTGTCTTGAGAACTTCTGATGCTTCCTTCCCTGACTCAGTGATCACTGATGCTCCTTCCAATCCCTGGTAGAAAAAGGCAAACCTGGAAAAGTCTTAGGTCTTACAACAACCTCATGCACAGGGGTAGCAGATATAGCAGGCATATAAACATCCGATGATATCAGCCAAGAATCAAAATTAGAAGTAGGTATAATAAGGGAACTAGATCTTGAATCATTGTTCTCAGTCACAGTCTATCTCTTATTCTCAACAGACAAATTGTCAGTCCCACTATCAATACCTTGGTTTGAGTTATATCCTTGTTCCCAACTTGTTGATGGGATATGGATCTGGGCCAAGAAAACACATTACCAACTCTAAAATCCTTAATGTCTTGTCCTAATTTCAATGTCTTCTGCTGCTGCAGTCTACGTTCATAAAGATACATGTGCATAATAACTTCAGCAACTGCTTTACTCACTGCCATTGAAGGAAAAAGATCATTCAGTTTTTTTCCTAAGCGCATTCAACTCACATATCATGCTTTCATCCATTTTTTTTAAATAATCAATCAATAAATGTATATACCCAAAACTAGTGCCTAAATTTAAATTCTGCCATCTAGCCAAGAGGTCAGGATAAGCTGCTCCATAAGTTGGCATCTTAAGAGATGCGTTGACTTCATGGTATAACTTTGAGGTGCAAACAAGCTTTGAGCTGTTTTCTCTGCCATTGCCATTTTCCTGTTTAGCTAGTCCTACTTCAAATTCTCTGTGTTGTCCTAAGCAGAAGACTCAATCATACCTTGACCATCTTACAATTCAAAAACAGGAGGAGATTGCCTTCCACCTGAACAAACTCTTGGAAAAAGTAATTTCCTCTTGATGAACATCCACCAGCAGGATTGTAGTCAAGTTCTAAGTTGCAGCCCTTTGCCATGTTCCTCAGCAGTGAAACACCAATATAAATAAAAAACAATACACCAATTCACAGTTTTCAGATAAAGTTGCCAAAACAAGGTACCATCAGTAAGTAACAGGTAGGATGTTATGAAAAGATTCTTTTCAAAACATTGATTGGAGTGATGCTTAAATTTAATTTAACAGTCTTGGAAGGGATGATATGTTTTATTTTTATGTCGTGTTTCTTACTCATTTAAAAGAGGTTAGAAAGGAGATGCACTATAGTAACATTTCAGCTTTTATTGATGTTTTCAATGGCAGCTAATGCTTTAATTTATGGAATGTTAATTAGTTTTAATCTGTGATTTGTTATTCTAGAGTATCAGTGTACTGGTGTAATAGAGTTGTGTTATGTCTGAAGAAGCATAGTTGTCCCACATGAAAGTGCTTACGTTCTTGTAATAAAAACATTCTATTTTATCTGCCATGGTGTCACTTCTTGATTTATTTATGTTTGGATTAAAAGAGTTTGATCCATAATAGATTATGCAGGTAACAAAAAACATGGATTGACCTTGTTAAGCTTAGATATAAATAATGCTTTTGACACTGTAAGCTGGAATTACTTATTACTGGTTGTATAGGAATACAATTTATCAACATGTTTTTCACAGCTTATTAATTTAATTTATGATAAATCTGTGGCATGCATACAAAATGGTTCTTATTTATCAAAGTCAATTCCAATTACTAAGGGGACTAAACAGGGTTACCCACTCTCACCACTACTATTTACTCTAGTTATGGAGCCTTTAGCAAATTTTATTAATTCAAGAATAGATATTAAGGCAATACAGATAAATGATAAATTAAATTCTAAAATACTACTGTTTACAGATGATATTCTTTTGACATTAAATGACAATAGAAATTCCCTTAAAGCAGTATTTAATGCACTAAAGACATTTCAGAAAAAAATCTGGACATATATTCAATGAAAGCCAAACAAAAATTTTACTCATAAATGGAAATGTTAGTAATATGGAAGAGAGATTTTTCTAAATATGTAGAGAAAGATGATAAAATGATATATCTTGGTATAAATCTAAAAGGAAGGACTAGAAATACAATATATGAAAACTATAAAAATAACCTAGCTAACACGAAAACACATTAATAAATGCAACAAGTTTACTTTCACAATAGAGGAAAGGCTCATCTTAATTACAATGGTCATACTTCAAAAATTCTATACTTAATACAATCATTATCATTATCCCCACCTAGAAAAAAAACATTAGAGAATTAAATTCTTTAATACTAAATTTTTTCTGGTAGCCTAACAAACCAAGACTAGGTCTAAGTCATCATATAAGGGATTGGTCATTAGGTGGAAATAGTATGCCAGAAATATATTTTTACTCAATATTATCAATCATAAAACAGTTGTTTATGGTTAAATAAAAATTATGGTGCAAAATGGAAAGACATTCAAGAGAACATATGTATAGAGTCAAATCAGATATTTTCCACATAACAAAATGAGATAACTAATAATAATTTTCGATAGATATTAAAACATTGCATTTTGGAAATAGAAATATTAAGATTAACTCTTCATTTATCACTTCAATGTTTAAGTTATTTAGAGATTGTATTTCCAAAAATCCAGGATATAAAGAATGTTGTTCTTGTTATTTCCAATACCATACACACCATATAATCTATATACTTTTAATTTAAAAACAATGCATGAACTTAAAGAGAATAATTTGATATACTGGTATCAATTGATGGATGGAAGCAAATTACAAAACAGAGTATATAATAATCAGATTGAATCTGCATAAGGATATGTGATTAGATACACAACACTGTAGATAGACAATAGAAAATAAGATAAATTTAATGCAACCATCAGTAAGAAATAAAGCCCCAAAATTCAGAGATTTAATGTTAACATTAGTAAATCAGGAAATAACTGATAAGGGACTTCTATCTAAAATATATAAAACCAACAAAAATGTAGAAAAATATATTAATGGGAATTATTGGGACTATTTCAAAACTATAAATAACTATGACCCTAGCAAGGAAGATAAAAAAATATATTGATATCTTCCATAAACTGGAGATTATTTACATGGAAGTTCATGCACAAAATATTCATAATACCACATAGAATTGAATTAATATATAAGAAAAAATGCTGTGCTGGAGATGTAAAGCAAGTGACAAAGCAGATTGGCAACATATGTTTGTTGATTGCAAAGTTATCTAATCATTTTTGGACAAAATCAATGTTGTTTTGCAATCCTTATTTAATGGTAAATTCACACTAACCAAATCATTAATTTTGTTCAACACACCAATACTGGATTGTATAAAGAGAGCAAACTATCCACTACTATGGAGTCTTCTATCAATAGAAAGGAAGACAATCACCAACAACTGGAAAAATGAGCACACTCCTACAATGAAAGAATTTGTAAATGTGGCAACTGATGTCTGTCACTACAAGCTTCTAATAATCAAGACGAGGACAACTAGTGTTACCACATCATACATATGGATAATGCTTAAAGAATTGCTGAATAAACAAATGTAAATATGTTAGTAACATGAAAACCTTTAATTACAATATTTTATCAAAAATGTCTTAAAGAATAATTGGAATTATTGTTACTTGGTAGACACCTTTGTAAATAGTTGTTTAGTTATACTTTGTGTTGTTTGTTAATATACTTTGGTTTCAACTTTGTATTTTAATGTGAAAACTGAAACATATTATTAAAATCAATAAAAGTTAAAAAGGAATTTGGGAATGCATGTAGACAGTGATTTGGCATTTGATCACCATGGGCCTACTGCAATGAGAAAATCATTCTAGTTTGCACAACTAGATCCAAACATGTCATTTTTTGATGTGTTATGCTCTCTTAAAACCTATCATTGAGTATAATGTCCCCTTCGGTATGTACAAGGCAGAACATGTGCAACACCTCGAGCATCCTCCAGATTAGTCACACAAAGAATACACTGTGCAGAAAACAAGTTCTATGCAGACTTCCTCAAAGCTTTGTCCTTATATTCAGTCTCCTACAGGCTGTAGAGAGGAGACTTATGTCTGGCCTACAAAGCATCCTCTGACCCAGCCCTAATAGACCTGTTGTACATCTGCAAAACAAAAAGCATCAAGCCTACCTGTTGCAGAGACCTAAACCTTGCCTGCAACATAAAAACTACATTCTGTAAGGGGAGGCATGTGTATCAGAGCCTCCCCCTACTCCAGAATAGGCATTACATCCCTGTGAACCTGAGTTAATCCTTGCACTTATTTAAACAAAACTTAGATCAGTGGAACTGTAAATATAGCCCTTATCTGGCATCTATGTCTCTATTTGATAGAGGAATCTTGCTAATGCTTGGCCACCCATGCCCAAGTATATATACCAACACAAAACATTTCGGAACCAATACCTGTCAAATTTTATTGAGAAGCACAGCTAGGCTTAAAAAGGCACTTGGATTGATAGTGTAGTATTCTACTATGAAACTGTGGTACAAAGAATTACTGAACATGAAAATGTTCTGATCACACATGATCATTCTATACCTGCACTGTAAACTTACAAAATTGGATACTGCAGTCAAAGAAAAAAAGACAGAATTAACTATTGAAAAAGCTACACCTAGCAATTAAAAACACATGGTAAAACAAAAAGCAAATGTTTAACAACCAGACCCATTTACTAAGACAACTCATTTAAGTGTTTTTATCATAACAATGACCTCTTCTGAACTGATTAAACCCCCACCAAGAACATCTGCTGATAGGAACAACTGCAATTCGGGATACAGACAACAGGCAAGAGGGGCTGTAATTTATTGAAGAAAACTGGCAAAGGAACCAAGGCATTGGGAGCAAATAATTTGAGAAGGAAAGGTAATTGAATGGGAAGAGGCCAAGAATGTATTTGGAATGCAGGCTAGAGATAGCCTTTCCTATCTGGAGTTGATATCAAAATATAGTTAAAGAGAAAGGAATAGGGGGATCCTAAGTGAAAGTCCAGCACTCAGAGTTTTTAGTAGAATCTAGCTAAAATCTGCTGCTAAAAAGGATGATTTGTAAATTGTATAAAATATTGCATTTTAACTATAGTAATCAAACAGACTAGATTAGAAAGGATTGGGAAGAAAGACTGGATAAGCAATCCAGAGCATATCTAAACAATCCTACCTTGGTTTGTGATTTACTGTGGAGCTGATTGGTAAGAGAAGTTTTATTTGCATTTATATTGCATTTGATGTCACTGTTTTTAATTGTTTGTAGGTAGGAAGGGATAGCTTGTTAACAAAATTTACTTTGATTGTTTTACCTTTAATTTCACTGTTGGTTGTTAGAAAGGGATAGGTTTTAGACAGGTGAGCTCTAGCCACCCCAAGGCGTCTAGGCAGTTATAAATTCACACAGACTGCATAGAGGAAAATCCTGAGCATATCTAAACAATCCTACCCTGGTTTGTGATTTATTATCTTTACTGTTAAAAAGAAGTGTGACTGCGAGTGATAGTCAGCAGAAGCTACTGCACATGGTGTAAAGTAATTACAACTTTTGTATGGCTTGCAGAACTTGTATAGTCAGAACAACTTTAATGTACTTACTTTATTATTTAGTTGTATATTGCTGGTGTGATTTTTTTTTGTCAAAGAAATTGATTTAAGTTCTCTAAATTCTGTGACTACTGATTTTGATTATTATTTTCGTTTACAATATTTTACTCGTTTGAAGCTGAAGATGGATTTTTTAAATGAGTATGCAATTAATGATTTGCTAATGCAAAAAATATCTTATATGGTGTAATAAATGCTATGCATATTGAAATGTAACAGCTGATAACACTGGTGACCTGTGTTCCTCATGTCAAAAGTTGGATGATTTGCTTACCATTGTTAGAAGTAAATCTAGACTTAATGACGATAATTGCACTTGTGCAATTGGCATGGCTTGGAGAACTGTTGTTTCATATATTAATGACTGGACTGATGAAATAATGTCAGGCATAGAACAAATAGAACACATGTAGGAAATGATGCATCTATTGTCTGCAAAGATCATTCAGTCCCTATGAAACAAGATGATACCCCTGACAACTTTGGATTTCTGGATGAAAGTATTCAGTAATCAGAGGATCCAGTTTGTTTAGAAGGGAACAAAAAAGAAAGAAAGAAAGAAGTTCACAACAAATAACAAGGAAGAACAAGAAACTGATTAATCACTGTAAAGGAAATAGCATACGTAGTAAAAAGGACACTGCTTTGTTATGTAGCACACAGGTTACAGGGAATGATGATATTTTTCTATCAGAAAATCTTCAGTCTTTAGAAAAAAGGCATATCATCTTTCCAACAGAAAAGGCAGAAGAAAGAGGCAGGGGGCAAGGGAAGAGGAAGAAATCAAAACTGAACATGGAAGGATTGAAGAACATTACTATAAGAAAAAAGAAGAGAAGGCAGATATTGACTACATTGCTTCAGATATGGATTTACAATACCAGCTGGATGAGAATTAAATACACTATGAAAACAGTGGGATTAATAAGACTAATGGTGATGAAGATCTATAATTTGTAAGAATTTATAGAGCAGATATTACTGTATTAGAAGCTGAAGATTCTTCAGAGATGGCCAACAAAGTTATTCTTGCAATTGGAGATTCAATTATTAGAGAGACTGATATTTGCAGAAAAGATAATGAACATCAAATAGTGTTATGCTTGCCAGGAGGAAAAATAGAAGATGTGAGACAGGCCTTGGAAAGCCTTAATGTAAGGAAGTATAGATCTGTCTTTATTCATGTTGGTACAAATTATGTCATCCGGAAGGATTCTCTGACTGTAAGTAGGGAACTGACAACCCTCTTATATAGTATAGCTTGTACTGGTGTTAGGACACATCACCTATAGAAAGGATAGTCAGGTTACTATGAATGAAAAGATTTTTTAGGTAAATACCTACATGGAAAAAAATGTCCAGTTTTAAAAAATGGAAATGTATATAGCATCCAAGCCTAGTTTTGGGTGCACGTGTTCAGACAGGATGGCGTGCATTTGTCAAGATCAGGAAAGAACATTTTTTAAATGGATATTTTGCAATATTTGACAAAAACTAGGCATGATTTTTGCCAGGTCAAAAATTTAATAGTTCACAGATAGCAACATTTGATGCATATCTGATGGTTGTTAATACTAGGAGCATTAATAATATTTTTTTATTGGAAAATTTACTACATTCTCACAAGATTGATGTTATTATTATTTATGAAATATGGTTAAAAACACTGACTGGAAACCAGTTCTGCCAGGGTATAATCGTTTTTACTGTAACAAAAAATCAGGGGAGGTGTTACGATAGGGATTAAAGATAATTATAAGACTTGTGATTATTACATTTGCAATGGTAACACCAATACTACAGACTGTGTAACTGTGACAATAAAGACAACCCTGGAACATAATAATTGTTGAAGTGTATAGACTACCAAAGTCAAGTGCAGATGACCTAGAGGAATTCCTACATTTCTTGCATGAAATACAGGAGTAAAGAATAATATTATTTGGGGCTTCAATTTATGAGAAACAGACTGGAATAATATCGATTCAACAATGTCAGTAAGGAAATTATTCACAATGTATATTCAGGTTCAACAATTGTTTCAGATTGTAAAAAACCTACAAGGAGACGGAACATACTAGACATTGTTTGCATTCCTAAAGAAATTACTGTTATTTCAAGTCAGGTTTTACCACCATTGATGTGCAGTGATTATGGGGTTATAAAGGTTAATTTGTTGTTAGATAATTCTGCCAAAATGAAATCTAAACCAATCCACAGAAGGTTAGTAGTATTAGGAAGAATTGCAATATTACATATAAGATGGAAGAACCAAATATATAGGGTGATTACACTTTATGAATACACTTACAGAAACAGAGCAATATTATGTATAGGAAAATACTTAACTATGTCAGTGTAAATATGCAAATAATAGTGGGAGACTTCAATTGTGATTTAAGACATAGAAGAAAAGAAGGGGCAGACGAAAAGTTTATTTTAGATACAATCAGAAGTGGTAAAATATATGTATGGAAAAACAAACAGTGGACATAGTGAAGGAGCAATTTGAGAACTGAAATTGGTTATTTTATAGTATCAGAGGGTTCAAGGATATTACATTAAGGAGTTAAAATTATGGGTTATTCAGACCATGTAGCAATTTGGGTAGAGAGTCATGAAAATTTAGGTTATATAAAAATAGGTAAAGGTATAAAACAAATTAATGAATCAGACCTAAATGAGTGTATAAAGGAAACAATGCATCAGCTATGGTTAGATCATATAAACATGAGAATATTCTATAAAGACTGGCCAAGTTGGTGGATTAGTTCAAAAGAAATATATAGAAAAGAAGTACTAGAATGGCACACGACAACAAGATTGCAAGATAGTTGCAGGTATAAGGAGAGCAGTAACCAGGCCTTCAAAAACATAATGGATAATAAAGAATATTTTTTAGAAATAAAGATACATAAAATAAACATAGAGAACATTAAAAAAATGTTATTCAATCAAACATATTTTTTACAAGGAAGAAAGGATGTAGCACCATACTTAAGTTAAAGAAAAGATAAGAATAATAAGAGAGTTAAGGAGCGATGAAGGAAGTATAGTTAACACATGAAAAGAAATAATGCAGGCAATAAAAAGACATATTTTGAATACTTTTTCCATATGTGAAACTAGAAGGAAGTGTAAATGGAACTTAAAAAAATACCTAACTGAAGTGCACAATAATAGAATGAAAAAAAAAAGATTATAATGAAAGAATTGAAAAAAATGTGTTGAAAACAGTAAATGTAGAGGCAGCTAAAGGTTTAGACAGACATGAATATCTAATATATAAGGGTATGCAATAATGGCAAAAGGAATATTTTTAGAGATGTTAAAAGAATGGTTTGAAAAGGGGTAAATAATGAAAAATATGTATGGGTACAATGAAATTTATATGTAAAAAATGAAAAAGAAAAGACAAAAAACTGGAGACCACTAGTGCTAAATAATTTTGATTATAACATCTTTATGAAGATAGTAGAATAAAGAATAGTAAATATGGCTAATAAACTATTGAATGAAACAATCATTGGAATAAAAGAAAAAGGAAGTCAAGAACTTTTAATGACAATAAGAGAATTGGTAGATGATGTAATAAATAAGAAAACAGAACTGAAAATATTAATAGGAGATGTAAGTAAAGCATTTGATAAGATGCAACATGCATTATGGAAAATTTTCGTAGAATATAATATAGGTGATAAAATAATCAACATTTTGAAATAAGTATATAACAAAATTAAAGTGAAACTAGTGGTTAATGGCTAGTTAAGTGAGACAATAGAAATAAAAAGTGGTATCATACAAGGATGTCCAGCAAGTAGTATTTTATTTGCATTAATCATGAATGTGATTGTCAGCAAGATGAATTTAGAATTACAGGAAGCTAAATATTGTACACAGAAGGAATTTTAATTCAAGTAATGTTTTCTTATGCAGATGATTTAGTAGTAGTGGTGAAAAATAAAGAATGGATGAGTATAGCTATTAAAATGCTTGGTAAAGAATTAGGAGTATTAGGTTTGAGCATTAATGAGGAAAAGAGTAAAGGACTGAGATTCTCAAGAAAAATACAAAGAATTATCTTCAATAAGGAATAAATAGACATTTTGGGAAAAAGGTTTGACAATGAAAATCAAAGAGTGATGCAATGGAAAGACATAATACATAAGATAAGGAGTATTTGTATATTTTGAAGAACATTTAAACTTACATATAAGAAAAATGCAGGTCTAATTAATTTAGCAATATAAGGTAAGATATCACATCTAGCAAGTGTATTTATGATACCAGTAGAATCTGAAAAAGAAATTTTGACTGTGCTATTCACATTTATATGTGGGACTAGATCAAACCATATTAAGAGATTAATCTTTTATGTTACTAAAAAGGAAGGAGGTTTGGGTTTAATAAATCCAGTTGTATACTGTATATAGGAATATGGAATTTGTATAAAATATTAATAGAAATAAAGGAAAATTATTAATGAAAATAATGGAAGAAAAATATAAAGTGATTTGGGAAAAGCTTAAACATTTAACAAGAAGTAAAGTAATTACTTGTAAAGAAATGAAAATATATCAAGAGAAAATATTATTATGAAAGATTGATTTAAGTAATACAGAAAAAATAGGAAAGATTGGTTTGAAAATATAATAAGAACATTTTATTATATTTACTCTTGAAGGCATTTGGGAGAAAAAAATAAAAGCTATAAAAGCTGGAATAAAAATATGTGAAAAATATGTGCAATGTATAAATTTTCTGTGGAGATTGTCTATAAATATTCTTCCATTAAAGGCAAATATGCCATATAAAAGGGTAAAAGATAGAGTTTGTATATACTGTGGGGAATTAGAGAACACTGAACATGTATTTCTGAAATGTAAAAGAGTTTATCAATTGTGTCAAAGAATATGTAAAAGGACTGAAAATTGTTAAATGTATATTTGGACATGATAGATTATGGTTACTATGAAAACATGAAACAGAATGATGTGGATAGATCAGATGATTGTTTTGTGCAATGTGGATTGTCTGGAATGAAAGAATGAATGAGATAAAATGTAATGATAAATGGATATTGTTAGAAATTTGAAGAAGATAAGATTTTGGTTGTGGAAAAAGGAGGAACCGAAAGTGTAAAAATTAAAAATAAGTAAGGTATTTTTAAATAATTACAAATAAGATGTAAAATATGAATGTGTATATTGCATATTGTGAATTTTAATAAAGGACCCCAACTCTTTGGAGCTGCTAGATGGGGCTGGAGGGCTCCTACAGCAGCAAAGAAGAGGCCTAAGGGAAGCAGCAACAAAGAGGTGGAGAGAAACACTATCCAGAGTCTGGAGGTGGAAAATGTGAATTTGAAGAAAAAATTTGTTTGATTTGGAGTATCAGAATGCAGATAATTATTATCAATGGAACAATTGTGTGTTTTCTGGTGTTAATGTATTTTTTAAGAAAATACTATTTTACAGTTTAGAGCTTATAAACTCAAAGAAGATATTAAAATGAATGCAGGGGATATGTGAAATTATTGACAACATTGTGAAAATTACAAATGAGAGAAAAGCATGGAATGGAGGGTGGAGGTTGGAAGCTGTTTAGCAATGTGAAAAAAAAAAACTCTGATGTGCTTCCCAAGCATTATTTTTGTGGCTAGTCACAGAGGGACATCAAGATATGGTGGCCAGCCTAAATCATGTTTGTTTTGTGGGGAATTTTTCTCACTTAATTAATGACTGTGACAAGATATAATGTAACCAGTATAGGGAGAAAGGACATGCAGTAATAAGGTGTGTGACTAAATTCAGTTTGTGTTAAAAAAGTACAAGTTCGGATGGACTGTCAAGGGCAAAGAATAAATAATGAAAACAAAAGGAAAGGAGAAGAAAACATGTATAAGGAAAGATAACAGTAGGCTAAGTGAGATGGAGACGTATCTGAAGAAGAAACTGTAGAAGAAGAAAAAAAAAGGTAGGGGAAAGGAAGAGTGAGCTTGCATGCAGTAAGTCAGATCAGAAGAAGGGAGTTACAGTAAGATTTGTTTAAGTTCTAGCTAATGAAAAATCTGATTTTGTAGCTCATGGATTATTTGCACATAAACCCAGGAAAAATATTCAATAGGGAAGGAGTAAAAATAAGAAAATGAAAATTAAAAAAAATGTTTCCTCTAAACTTAAAGAGAAGGAAAAGCAACAACATATGCTTCCGGTATATGAGAATAGTATTATTAACACTGTAAGAAGGATAGGGATGCCTGAATGGTGTGCTAAATGTGATGTGAATGTTATGATAGAAGATTAACAACTGAAGAAATACTGCAAATAGTAAAACCGTGGAGTGGAAATATAATATGGGAACTTAGGAAGTGAAAGTTGTTATACAGTGGCTATGTTTTAGAAAAAAGCAGTGAAAATACTAGATGCAACATTAGTAAGATGGGGAGTTAACTATTGTGAATGTGAGGTGCAGAGAATACTGAGAATGTTTAAATATAAGTTCAAAAAATTCTCGGGGATAATGAGAAAAAGAAAGATATAAAGAATATGCAAATGAAGAAATTAAAAACTGACAAGAACAAATACTACCATGTAAAATAAGGGATATCATAATGATGAAATGATATTATTATGAAAATACATTGGAAAATTTACCAGAAGAAGTCATTAAAGCTATTAAGGAAAAAGTGAGTATCGAGACAGTAGAATGTAAGTATTTCTAATGGAGATTGAAGTTATCAGTAAAGGGTCATATTTCATATAAAAACGAAAAAATTGAATTATTGAGTTTTTATGGGTGGGCAACAGACCATTTTTTGAAAGGAGGAAGAAGAGTGGTGAAACTCTGAAAAAAGTTGTGTGAATTTTTGAGAATATTAATTAACCAAATAATATAAATATGGATATGATTATGTATAAATATTACAAGGATAAAAAGAAAGAATATTTGAAAAGGGTTGATATTAATGTTTTTCATGCAATGCAGGTTATTTGGAATGGAAGATTAAATTAAATTTTGTGTAATAAATATTGCTAGAAATATTGTGAAAAAATCAGATAATGCTTGTGGAAGAAGGAGTGGTGGTCAGTTATGGAAGAATAGTAATTAGGATGTTATTAGAAAAATACTAAATAGTAAGGCATGAGAATGTGTATATATGTGTCTGAATGGGTCCACTTTTAAATGCCGAAATACTGAAATCTCGAGTTTTAAAATAAAGAGCCCAAAACAACAGGATTTTGGTATCTCGACATTTAAAAGTGAAAATAAAACCACAAATAAACTAAAACAAAGTGTTTGCAGGGGGGCAAGCCCCCCTGACCCCCCCCACCCTCCTACTTAAATATATCAATTCTGAGATCGCATTACAGTGAAAAGAATGGTATGTGCAACAGGAGCATTGCTGTTCTCTTCACTGTAGTGTGATCGCAGAGTTGGTATATTTAAGTAGAGGGTGTGGAGGGTGCAGGGGGGCTTGCCCCCTGCAAACAATTTATTTTAGCTGTCTGTCCTTTTTTCCCCACTTTTAAATATTGAGATACCAAAATCTCGATGTTTTGGGTTTGTTATTTTAAAACTCAAGATTTCGGCATTTCAGCATTTAAAAATAGACCCGTCTGAATATATGTACATTTTTAAATATAAGTAAAAATGATAAGTAGAAGTAGAAATGTGTGTATATCTGCATCTGAATATGAGAACATTTTGTAAATATGAAAAAATATGATGTGCTAAATTAAAGACCCCTTACTCTTTTCAGTAGGTACTGTGGGATCTTTCCCATCCACATGATATTAGGGGTTTTAAAATGATTAAGGTGTTACCTCACAGTCTCAAGGTACAGGGTTTGAGTCTCATCATTGAAAGACATGGCTTAAAATGGCCCAGAAGGGCTAGCTTAGTGCTTGCCTATGAACCTGAGCTACCACCAAGTCAAGCATATGGAACCTTGAGTCTGAATGGAGAGATGATAGGAGTCCGAATGGAGAGATGCAAGGGGTCTGAATGGAGAGATGAAAAGTCAACAAGCAAAGTAGTATTACTGAAATTGAATTCATCCTCAAGTCTTGGTGAGTACTTTCATGAGGTGCACCCTGTTTTTCAAAATCTCACTGAGATGACATTGATATATAGACTGCATTTTGTATAATATATATCATAGACAGATGTAGGTCAAAAATTTTAAAAAAAGATAACTGGATTTATAAGGAACAGGATAAAAATGTGTCCAATCTTGGTACGTGCACTGGTGCCAGGACTTGGAAAAAATGACAGAACAGAATCCTCAAAGTAAGAAACATTCCTACAATGAAGCCAGGCCAGGATCAGGGGGAGGATATCCCCCTGTTGTAGAAGGTGGTAGCAGTCCACAAAAATCACAAAAACTGATAAGCCAAAGAAGAACCATGAAGATGTTAACATGAGCTATTGAGGATCAGAAACAAAGTATGTGTTGTTACTATTATGCAAAAAGCCCAACATTTTCAGACACAAGACATACAAAAAAGATTAAGAGAGAAATTAGAGGAAAGAAAAATACTTCCACAAGAAAAACTGTCAGAAGCTACAAATAAAAAATTGTGTTCATTAATACAAATTTGTGAAAAAGATTATATAGCCCAAGAAACATTGATCTGTTTGGAAAAAGAAGCAACTGAGGAAGTGCAAAAAAACAACAAAACCTAGAGATGTTTGAAAGATATAAAAAAGAAATATGGACATGGGAAAAAAAGATTTGATATGATGCAATATTTATGCAAAGTTGAAAGCCAAATTAATCAATACAAAAAAGGCAGTCCCAAAGATATTCAAAGAGAAATAAAGGCAAAGGCATCCAGATATGGAAAATTTTACAATAAAAAATAATATCACAAAGAGGATATGTAGAAAAGAAGATTAGTAAAGTAGAAGTTAAAAAAATAGAAGTTGAAGTTATGGAATGCCTGCAAAGTAAAGGATGTGGTGTAGAAAGTCTAACATAGGTTACATCACAGCATGATGGAACAAGTCCCCAAAGTAAGGAGAAACAGGAAGATCAGGAGACATCTGAAGAAAAAAATGAACATGGCAAAGAAAAAGAGATTAATATAGCATGATATTTATGCAAAGAAGAAAGCAAATCTAATCAATACAAAAACATTAGCATCAAAGATATTTGAAGAAGAATACAGGCAAAGGAATTCAGACATGGAAAACTTTACAATACAAAAACTAAGGAGAAAAAGAAAAAAAGTAGAAAAGAAGATTAGTAATGGAGAAGTTAAATAAATAGAAACTGAGGTCATGGAGTACCTGAGAGATGAAGGATTTAGTGTAGAAAATCAGGTCCCTATTAAATTGCCAAACGTTTCAAAGTTTGAATGTCATATGGTCGACATCATATGATCGAACTTTGAAAAGTTTGAAGGTGAAAGACAACAGCTCCATATGCACAGAATGGGAAAATTTCCCTTTTCTGCACTGAAGTGCGGTCTCGGAGTTGGTATATTTAAGTAGGGGGGTGTACGGGGTGCAGGAGGGCTTGCACCCCCTGCTCAGAGCGTTAAGGTAAGTTTCTTTTTTTTGTTACTTTTTTATTATATATTTGAGGTTTCAGGTTTTGCTCATATGTTGTCGAACATATGAGGTTCGAATTTTTGAAGCTTTGAATATAAAATATAGACCCTAGAAAATCTAAGTCAGAAAACACCAGGGCAGGATAGAGCAATGAACATCCAAATTAAGGAGAAACCAGTGGAATGGGAAGCAACTGGTCAGTTGCCATATGAAGATATTGAGCCTTCCACAGGAAACCAGTACAAACATTCACTTGAAGCTGGACAGCAAGGAAAGAAACAGGAAACTGTGGCAACTCTTACCTAGTCAATGTTGAGGAGTGACAGGCCAGTGATTTCCCACATGACAAAGCAACAGATGAAACAGGATGAAATTGAAGAGATTGTGCTACAGGAAGATGCTATAGAACTTTCTATAGAATGCCCACAGGAAATGGAGAACAAAAAATGAGCCCTCAGTTTAGAAGAAAATGAGCTAAGTGAATAGTTGATTGATTTAATACAGATAGATAAACATATTAAGATCAGTGAAAGAAATAGACAGCAGAAAGTCAATAAAACCTAAAAAGTTAGATGTTTGATAAAACAAATGCACACAGTAATTAGGACTGTCCATAGCGATCCATGTAATGTAACAGATTTAAACAGGATATATTACTGAGCAGGTAAATTAATAACAGATAAAATCCTACCACATTCTACCTCAAGCCCACAGGGTAGTAAAGGAAAGGAAAGGGAGAAATTGAATACCATCATGGAAGTACTGAATAGAGAAAAACATAAAGAAACTAAGACAAGAGTACAGAAGAGAGAACAGATCAACAAAAATACTCAGAAGGTAGATGTGATAAAAGTAATTCACAGTATCAGAACAGATCAGGATATATCATGTACTATTACAAATAAACAAAAAATCCCAACACAGGCAGAAAAACGTAATAGATATGCAGATAAATATAAAGGAAAAGTACAAAATAAGCAATTCATTCATGACTCCAAAAAGCTCTAAAGAGAATTGGGAAACAAGGAAAAAGAAACTGAAAGACCACCCAAAAGAAGAAATATATAGATTTTGGGGAGATATCTATGATGATCCTGTGGAACATAACAAAGACTCTAAATGGATAGAAGAAGTAAAAGAGAGAATAAGAAGTTGAAACATACAGGATATGAAATGGGATGAAGTAACAACCAGAGAGAGATTGAAGTAAAGTTAAGAAATGCCTCTAATTGGGAAACTCCATGCCCAGATGCAGTACCTAACTTCTGGCTAAAAGTATTAACATCTTTGTATGAAGATTTAGCCATAAATAAGAACTATTTATATGTACACCCCGAACAGACACCAGCCTGGTTAACAGCAGGTACAACAATGCTCCTACTTAAGAGTGAACCTGCAAGTTAGTCTAAAAATTATCGAGCAGTAACTTGCCTTCCGACAACATGTAAACTATATGCCAGAATTAATGCCAGCAGAGTTTATAGCCATTTAGAAGAAAACTCAATCCTGGCAATAGAACAAAAGGGTAATAAAAGAAAGTTCTATGGAACAAATGATCATTTGTTGTTAAATAAAGTCATAATGAGAACTATAAAAAGGGGACGAATCTAAGTATGGCATGGATTGACTACAAAAAAACATTTGACAGTATCCCACATTCACGGATAAAAGAGTGCTTAAAAATATACAAAATACACCCTACACAGATCGATTATATTACAGTGACCATGAAACAGTGGCAGACCAGACCACTACATAACTAACCCATGACTCCAGGGATAAAAATTCAAAGGGGAATATTTCAGGGTGACTCCATGTCACCTCCACTTTTCTGTCTTGCCCTTAACCCATTAAACTAGCTACTTAACACATTAGACCATGGCCATAATTTGGCTCCAAGAGAACAACAAAGTATAAAGACCTCTCATCTTCCTTTTGTGGATGATTTAAAAATGTATAGTTCATCGGATGAGGAACTGAAAGCACAACTGCAAGTGGTTAAATTTTGTTTTCAGATTATATAAGAATGCCATTTGGTCAAATGTGCAAAAGCAACCTTTAAATCGGGAAAGTTGCAGCACCAAGAAAACATCAGTTTAGGACAGGAATGTGATTCTAAAAGAACTTCAGCAAGAGGGAGTGTATAAATATTTAGGAAATGATGAAGAATCAACAATAAAACATGAACAAATGCAAATATTTCAGAAGTCTTACATTAATAGTAAAAACAACATTGACATCTAGGAATAAAGTCCAAGTTATAAACCAGTTTGTTTTTCCTGTCTTAATTTACAGCTTTGGAGTGATTGATTGGCCCCAAAATGTGTTTGACAGGTTAGCCAGGAAAACAAGAAGGATCATACCTCTCAACTGTACAGATTTTTGCAGAATGTCCAGATTTTTGCCTCATATTTTTGGTTCCTTTCTCATATGGTTGTGGTTTTCTAGCAAATCATTGGCAAATAACTCAAGGTTTAAGTCAGAAAATAATGACAGACATTTGAGTTTCAGACTTCATAGCCTTCTGAAAATCCCTGCTAATGCAAAACCTGTTGTTCAATCAAATGTTCAAGTTTGTAAGAGCAATATTTAAAAAGTGCCCCTGTTTTTGGGGCCTTTGCACCCCCCCCCCATTATTTATGGCTTTGTCCAGATTTATTTCTCTAAGAGGTTGAGAGATATGAGAAGGATGCTTCATGCTCATCAAATGATTTATAAAAATTAGTGCATACCAAGATTATATATCCCATGTTCTGAAGGAGCTATGAGGCTCCTCGAAATTCATTACATGTACAGATCTATAATCATGGGACAGCACACATATCTTTTGACTTCACAAGACCCAAATGTAGTGAAAGTTCTTAAACATGAGGAGAAAAAGTCAAAGATGACTTCCCCTGCTTAGGCTAGCAGAAACATTTGAGCATCAAGCGGGAATGGAAATCAAACCATTAAAAAAATCAGGCAGCAAATGAATGTGCCAAAAAACAAAAGAAAGAATATAAGGTGAAGGATCAGATGAGAAGGCAAGAAATGTGGGAAAGGCATAAATATAGCTGCAAGTATAGAAAACTCTTGGAACAACTTATGTTAGCTCATTCACTCCAATGGCACTCAGGAAGTTTGCACTATAAGTTCCAATGGGAGCCTTTTGACAGAAACAAATTATATCCTCACATTTCAAACAAATGCTCAAATCTCTGGAACCATAGAAGTTATGTCGCAAGTATAAATGGCAAACTATTCAGCACAAACTCTTTCTGTAGTGGTAGGATTCTTTAGGTTCTAGGTCTAAAACCGGATTTTCTAAGTCACAGTAAACACAGCAACTATATGTTAGCAATATTTTGTAAACAACTCACCATATCTTGGCAACAACAGAAGTTACACGCATACTGTCAGCAGTATTTTATGCATCCAGCTCAGAGCTTTTATATGATGTTAAGGAGTTCTGTATGTATTAACTGATTGTTGAGATATTTAGAAAAATGTAAAATTATATCTGTGTAAATTAATATTTATTTACCTGCACTAGACAGAGGTCAAATATTAATGTACTTGAGTTTGCCATTGTGTCAGCTTTAAGATGAAATATTTTAAAACCTTGTACATAGCATGGTTTTGGAATTATTGATGCAAATATGAACAAGCAATATTTTATGCCTAGAGACATCAGTAGGAGGTAAATGCAGATGCACCTGGAGACATCACTTGGATGTAATGAGTTAATCAGAATCAAATGCAGGAATGGTTATGAAGAGGTAAATTTAAATCAAAAGATGAAAGGTTAATATTGGCAGCCCAAGATAGTGGACTATGTACATGACGGTTTGCAAAGTCCATTGAACATGTGGGAGAAATAGACAAATGCAGGTTTTGTAAAACAGAACTGGAAACAGTCGCACATCTTGTAGCTGGTTGTGATTGTATACTGAAAGGCATAATAATGTGTGCTTTGGTGATTGTGCAAACATTATGGTATTGTAAGTGGCTAAAAAACATTGGAAATATGAGCCACAAAGCATCATAGAAAATTATGAAGTTTATATCACATGGGATCACCCACTACCAACAGTTCAAAAAATAGATTCAAAAAAACAAGATATAGTAGTCCATGAAAAGAAGACAAAAGTAGCACTGATCATTGAAATTGCTACACCCAGTGACTACAGTTTCTTACATACAGAGAGACACAAAGTCATAAAATACCAGGATTTGCAGGCAGAAATTAGGGCAATGTGGAAGAAGGATACCCAGACAGTTCCAGTAGTAGGAGGAGCAACAGGTCTTATAAAAAGAGTTTACAATCTTATTTAGATATGCTACTAATACATGTAACTCCATACAAATTGCAGAAGGAGTCATTACTGGACAAATTGCAGTCCTGTGAAGAGCACTTCTGTCTGACATCAAAGACTGAAACAATACTAATTTCATGAACTTTAATCGTACTTTGACTTAGGAATCAGGTCCAAAAGACTTGGAGAAATTAAAAAAAGGGAGAAACCTTGGTTTAATGTCTAATCCAAAGGACAACATTCTCAGAAGTACAGCAACCCCCCTACACACACACACGCACAATGCACAACATGTCAGCAATGTATCTACTTGATGTGAAATAAAATTCACAGCCTTCTGCATCAAAAGTGAATGTGCTATCTGTTGCTCTATCCTAAACCTAGGTAATGAGTTGATATATAATGTTTTATTTGAGACATTATATGTTTTGAATACATTTATGAATTTGCCATGCAAAAATAATTGCACAATGGAGTAGGTTTCCTTTGCACTTATATATAAACTGATTTTAAATGGGAAAATCTATTTCTACAAATGACAAAAAGTACAGTTGTGTACACTTACCATAAATGTAGATGTTCGAGTGTATTCACTGCTGCAGTCATTACATTTGGGTTATCTGCTTGCAGGTAGCCCTTAGTCAGCCTGATTATCAAAGTCTTGGGTCCTGTGTCAGTTGCTGTCTCATCTTCCATGACGTCAGGTAGTCAGGGGTATAAAGCATGCAGTCAATGCCATTACATCGTTTTTTCTTGCCCCAGATGTCAGGTGCCCCCATAATGGGAAGCAATATATATATATTTATATATATATATATATATATATATATATATATATATATATATATATATATATATATAAGGTTACACCTCCAACAAAAAAGCAACCTCCAACAACAAAGCAAATACACCAGAAAGCTTTAAGCATAGTGAGCAAGAATAAAGGTATACTCAATAAAAGTCAGGGGGCTGGAGGGAGGGTAACCAGGACTGCAACAGTGAATACTCTTAAACATCTACATTTATGGTAAGTGTACACAACTGTACTATGTTCTTCATGTTTCACTGTTGCAGTCATTACATTTGGGTAGATTCCCAAAGCTAAGGAAGGGAGGAGGCAATTAGATAGCATTAGGACCAGCTATAAGACCTTGCAAGACTGTAGTGGCAAAACCAGCTCTGGATTTAGAAAAAATTGGCGAGCGGTAATGCTTGTTGAAGGTATGTACAGAACTCCAGGTAGCAGCTTCTAGGATGTCCCTGGTAGGGAGGCCTCTGAGAAAATCTGTAAAGGTAGATGCAGCCCTGGTTGAATGTGGTCTTATCCCCTGTGGGGTAGGTTTTCCATGGTGCTTATAGCAGAAATTAATGCAATGGCCTATCCACTTAGAACTGGTCTGCTTTGAAATGGCCTTTCCCTCTGCCCCTGCAGCAAATGCAATGAGCAGCTGTTCAGATTTCCTGAGAGGCTTAGTCCTGTCCAAGTAAAATCTAAGTTGTCTGTGCACATCCAAGGAGTGCAGTATTCATTCCCCTTTGTTCTGTGGATTAGAAAAGAAGGTTGGCAAATGAATGGACTGATTAAGGGCCACACTGGATACCACCTTGGGCATAAAGGAGGGATTGGTCCTGAGGGACACCCTGTCTGCATGAAAGATGATGAAAGGCTCCACTGCCATGAGGACCTATAATTTAGACACCCTTCTTGCTGAAATGATTGCTAGAAGGAAGGCTGTTTTCCAAGAAAGGAATGTCAACTCTGCATTTGCAGCTGGCTCAAACAGCGGTAAAGTGAGCTTTTCTAATACAAAGTTAAGGTCCAAGGCTGGAGTAGGGGCTCTCCTGGGTGGTCTTAAGTATTTGGCCCCTCTGAGGAATTGCTTCAGCAGTGGATGAGAGAAGAGGGCTGGCTTTGTATTATAATGAGCCAAAATGGCCGAGGCATGAATTTTGATTGAAGAAAAGGAAAAGCCCTTGTGAAGTATCTCAGTTAAGTATTGAAGAATGTGCATTAAATTGCCACTGTTGTGCCTATCCCCTGTGTTTGGTTCTAGGAATAGAATCTTTTCCATTTTTCAGCATAGGATTTTCTAGTACTAGGCCTCCTTGCCTCTAGAATGACATCCATCACTTGTTTACTGAGGGATGGTAACGGAGAGATCATGAAATTAGCCAGGCTGCAAGGCCCAGGGTTTGAAGCTGTGGGTGCATAATCTGGCCCTCCTGCTGGGACAGCAGGTCAGGGTTCTGAGGCAGGTGCCATGGTTCCAAAAGTGACACACTGCAGAAGAGGGGATACCAGTGTTGGCGTGGCCAGTCTGGTGCAATAAGTATTGTCCTTGGTTTGTCCTGTTTGATCTTTAGTAGCACTTTGGAGAGGAGAGGCAGAGGGGGAAAGGCATAAACTGATAGGGTTTTCCACTTGAAGAACAGGGCATCCACTTTCCAAGCCTGTCTGTGGGTAGTCCTTGTGCAGAATATGTCCAACTGGTAGTTCTGAGGGGAGGCAAACAGGTCTCTCTCTGGGCTCACCCATTTGTTTCTCAAAATGTTGAATATCTTTGGATCCAGTTTCCACTCATGTGGGCCCATGAGATTTCTGCTTAGGTCATCTGTCACGGCTAGTCTGCAGAGAGGGTATGAGTGGGTTCCCTCCTGCTTGTTTATGTACCACATAACAGTGGTGTTGTCCATCTTTACCAATAATTGTCCTGGAAGAATGTGGTCCTTGAAGGCTGTCAGAGCATTCTGTGCAGCTAACATTTCTTTTTGATTGATATGCAGGTGCATTTGACTCGGGTTCCATTTGCCCTGAATGCACTGCCCTGCCAAGTGAGCCGCCCATGCATAGTCTGATGCATCTGTTGTTAGGGTATGGGTGACGGGGGTAGAGTGAATGGCAGTCCCTTGTTTTGGTGGCAGGCCTCTACCCACCAAATGAACTCTCTTTAGACAAGGAATCATTGATTCTAGGTCCTGAGAATGTTAACACCATAGGCTTTTTAGATAGCATTGTAGTTTCCTCATATGGAGTCTTGTACATAGAATTAGTAGAATGCAAGAGGCCATGAACCCCAGGGCTTGCAGTATTTTCCTTGCAGATAGCTGGGTCTTTGTGGCCAGTTTTTTGAAGTAGGCTGTCAAATGAACTTGTTTCTCTGGTGTGAGGCAAGCCATCAAAGCCATCTGGGAAGTTGTATTCAAGCTTGCTCACAGGATTACAGTTTGTTGGCAGGGTACTAGATGTGATTTCTTTTCATTTATGGTATACCCCAGAGAAGTTAGTAATTTGTTTACAAATGCCAGATGGTTTAATAGTATGTCCTGGCTTTCTGCCTGAATTAGACAATCGTCCAGGTATGGGTATATTTGAATATTTCTTTGCCTGCAAAATGCCATGACTGTAGCTAGGCACTTTGTGAATACCCTGGGTGCAGTAGATAAGCCAAAGGGCAGTGCAGAGAACTGACAGTGCATGTAGCCTGCTCTGAAGCGTAGGTATCTTCTGCAAGATTCCCTTATTGGGATGTGCAGGTAGGCTTCCTTTAAATCCAGTGTTGCCAACCAGGCATTTTTGCCTAGCATGGGAAGCAGCTGATGAAGAGTTAGCATTTTGAATTTTGGGATTACCAAAAATGTGTTTAGGTTAGACAGGTCCAGGATAGGACGCCAGGAATTGTCTTTTCTGGGTACCAGGAAAAGTCTTGAGTAGAAACCTTGTCCCCATTCTTCTTCTGGGACAGGCTGAATAGCCTTGATGCTTAGAAGAGAGAGAACTTGCTTTTGAGCCTCTGCCCACTGATTTGGGGGTAGGTCTGGCCAACTATTTGGGATTGGTAAGGAGTGGAAGTGAAATCTGTATCCTTGGGAAACTATATTTAAAACCCATTTGTCTTGGTTAATGAGTTCCCAGTTTTTTGCATGCAGGACAATCTTTTCCCCCTAAAGAAACAGTCAGTTGAGCAGGGCTTTGAAGGTTTAAAGTTAAGTCATTGTGACAGTTTACCATAGGGGGATGTCTTACTACTCCCAGCTTTGGAAGTGGATGCCCCCCACTGCTTAGACGTGTGAGTACCTTGGGACTGAAGCCTGGGTGTTCTGCTGGTTCTGGGTTTGAACTGAGAAGGCCTGGAAGAGGCAGGAAAGGATCAATTCTTAGAGGGCCAGTGCCTACTAAATCTGGGAGGCTGTACTTGCAGGAAATCTTTAACAGTTTGCATAGATTTAGCTTTTTCCTCCATCTTTTTAAGTGCTTCTTCTGCTTTGTTGCCAAACAGGCGGTCCTGGTTTAAGGGATTATCCAGCAATTTAGCTTTAACATGATCTGGCAAAGATTGCTCCTCAAGCCAAGCATGCCTTCTAAGTACAGACCCAGTGACAGCAGCCCTGCAAGATGCCTCTAATGACTCAAAACCACATTGCAAAGTATGTTTTCTAACTTGTTCAGCAGAATGCACTAAATCCTGTAATTCTTTATTTTCAGCACAGTCAGGAATCAACATAATTTTCTGTTTAAGCAAACCAATAATATGCTGCTGATACTTTAATATATGAAACTGGCAGTTTAAGGCCCTAATGGCCAAAGGTGCAGATGTGTATACCTTCTTACCCCATCTGTCCAGGGCCCTGGAATCTCTATCAGAGGGGGTAGGGTTTTTGGCAGTAGTAGCCTTAATGCCTTTGGGTCCCTGGAAAATGGTTTCAGAATACACAGTAAGATTCTTAAAGAGGAACTTGTGAGAGTCAGGTACCCTATAATACCTGTCAGGTTTTCTGGGAGCTGGAGGTAAAGAGTCAGGGGCCAGGCAAGATTCCTAGAAGGCATCATCTACAATGTCCAGAACAGGAGGGATAGCTAAAGGCCTGTGTTGAGGTAGGAGTAAGAATTCCCTTTTGGAGTCAGAGTATATCCTGGCTTTCCCAGTGGAAATGTTCCCTAAGAGTATGCAAGATTTCACCAAAAGGGAAATCCTCTGGAGGGGAAGCAGAGGGAATGGAGCCTCTGCATCAGAATCCTCATCCGTAGATAAGGGCAACTCCTGGTCATCAGAGAAAACAGAAATTTCAGAGTCCTGATCAGAAGCATAAGAAGGAAAATCAGTTCTAGGTCTCTTAGAGGGAGAAGGGTGGCTTCCCCTGATTAGAGTAATAAGGTCTTTAGCCATTCTTATCATTTTTTTTTTAGGCATAGGGGCCTGACCATGCTGTCTGGTCATCGGTTTTCTAGGCATGGATTTAGTTTTAGGCCTTGAAGAAGAAGATGGCGTCGGTTTAATATGCAAGTCAGTAGGCCTGAATACACTCTCAGAAGCCGGTGCCTGCACAGCGGTTCTGGACCCATCCAAGGTAGAGACATCTGCAGGTTCCACAGTTGAAGAATCATCTTGCAACATACTGGACTCCAAATGGGTCCCAGTAGAGGCCTGTGAATCTGAAGTAGCGGGTATCAGGGGCTGCGAAAACACCTCACTGAGTAGTGGTGAAATGGCGACTAGCTTAGGAGAAGTGTCGTCGGCAGCTTTGGACCTATGTGGTCTGTCTCTGTCTTTATCTTTGCGTTTTTTCGGAATGTCGGTAGTCGGGTAGCTTACCAAAGCCATTTCTGGATAACTGAACTGAGTATCAAAATATTTAGATGCGAAAATGAACTGATGATGAATAGTTTGATGTTTGAATAAGGCACAAAACTGATAGCGAGGTACATTGTGGTCTGGGCCTAAGCAAGAAATGCAGTACGAATGAAAATCTTTATGAGGTATTTGCTTTCCACAAGAAATACAATTGTTAACCTTTACTGACATTGGTTTAGAGCAAGAAAAAGGATCCCCAATGGGGTACTTAGCTTAGTTGAAGACTTCGGATCTGAAACTCGAAAACAAAAATTTCAGGAGTCGGCCGACCAGCACTTGCAAACTGCTTCTGCTTCGGGCACCGCACGGCAAGAAAGACTGATGTAATGGCATTGGCTTCATGCTTTATACCCCTGACTACCTGACGTCATGGAAGATGAGACATCAACCAATGCAGGACCCAAGACTTTGATAATCAGGCTGACTGAGGGCTACCTGCAAGAAGATAACCCAAATGTAATGACTGCAACAGCGAAACACAAATAACATCTGTAAAAAGAATAAGAAGAAAGTATCATAGTACTGCAATGAAGTGAGAGTTCTGAAAAAAAAATTAGAAGCTCTTGATATGGATTTCCATCTATGGTACATTTAAAAACTGAAGTGACATAAGTAACACACAGTTAGTACTAGTTGTGTTCAGAAAAAATAAAGATTTTATTCATCACACACAGTAATACAGCAAAGGAAGAAGACAAATACTTCCAAAGAAACAATTTAAGCAGAGTGGTCCAAATAGATATTCTGAGCAAACTTATCAGCACAAATGTATCAAATGTGGGAAAATGTGGTATTTTGGTTGATTGTAAAATTAATTTAAAAAAAAATGTAAAACACATTGTGCAAAGTGAAAGTGAAAGTAGCAAAATGATATACAGAAAGGGAAAAAAGGTATAATTTGAGAACCAGTATGATGCAAGATTATATGCATGATGTGATGGAGGAAGGGACATTTGAGACAGAACGCATTAACTCTATAGATGGTTATTAACTTAAGAATAAGATTTGATATGCTTGCAAGATGTGAGATAACGCTTCTTCTACACACTTCCTGATGATTATCACATTTCTCTCAATGAAGCAACAACCTAGTGGATGAGAGTTGATTCTGCAAACCATCACTCAGGCAGCCATCAGAGAGTTTCACTTAAGCTTAACATCTTTTGAACATGTCTGTAGCCCTTTCTACATACATGCAGACACCTCCATGATAGACATCATGTCTATGACAGAGTCTATCATTAAGTATGTAACAGAAAAGAAGCTAGCAGTCTTCAGATTTATAATTTCTGTCTTCTCCACACTAACTCCAGTAGGCAACTAAGAAGTCCAACTTTGGTCACCTGTGTCACAGTCAGGGCTTTACCACTGTACATCAGTAGATCTGCCTAAGACATGAAACAGTTGTGTAAGAAAGATATGAATGTATTTAAGCTTTTTTGGAGAGGAGTGGTTGTGTGGAGTGCTGGATAAGAATCATATTTTGGAGAGATTATTTTGATTAACATGCAGATACATATAGAACATTTAGATTATACAGTAATAAAACTGTCAGGATATTGATTTTGAATTAAGCTATCAATGGTGGGATATTAAACTAGGAAATGCATATGCTACCTTGCCATGTAAAGGCAGAGAAGACATTTTTGGAAATCCAATCTGATATGTACCTGTGATTGAAAAGAGGTTTTGTATAAGGAATTCATTTGTAATTCTGTGTCAGATAAAAAAAAAATTAAAGGAAGAAAAGTAGAGGCAAGTTTCTTAAATGAAATAGTATAGCACAAAAGAGGGGAAAGAGGCAGTCTGTATATATGTCATGATAGATTGAAAACTGAGTTCCGTTGTATTTTTTCTATTTTGTACTGTAAAAAAAAAAAAGAAAACTGAGTTCTGTTGTATTTTTCTATTTTTCACTGTAAAAAAATATGGATCACATGCCCATCAGTGAAAACTTTGAGTCAAGAACACCAATGATATAATTTAGGGATGGAATATTTTGTTTGTTTGTTTAATTATTTATCTGTCTGTCCACCCACCCATTGTCAGAATGAACATCAACAACTATATGGTTCTTCTCCTTTCTCCTTTTTCCTTTCTCCTCTGCCATCCCTCAAGACAAATAATTTATCATATGACCAGGATCATAGACATAGTTAACAGAACAATATCCATATGTGGGGACTAAGAAAGGAGTTGAAATTGTTATTACTCAGTGTCATCATTTCCAGAAAATGGGGATTTCTAGATGACCTACAATTTCACATGAAGGGTGGGTGTACAGTGATGTAAACCTAAAGACATGGATATTCCTCTGTATGGATCTCAATGCCCATACAAGTTTATGTTATACGACTTCTCTCCATTAGCAGCAGAAGTTCATAAAGACCCATGGGCTGTTCCTGAGGTTGGGCTGTTGATGACTCAGTCATATATCCACTTCTTTGAGGGGCTCCCAACTTCTGGGGTCACTATTAAATCTAAGGTTGCCAACATTACAAGCAAATACTCTAACACTGTGCCAAGAAGCTTGCTGAGAGTGAAGACTTTAAGGATAATTTAATAAATTCCCAAATAAACCATGGTCCGCAACCAAAGTAATCGAAACAACCAGCTTTTTTTAGCACTTTTATCTAAATGCTGAAAATAGACCATCAAAATACAAACCAATGCACGACATGAGTCCTATAAACAGAAATTATATCATATGATCATAGTCATAATGCTAAAAGTCTCACGGAAATAAGTTAAGACTTGAAAGTAAATAATACTAGTCATGCAGATTGTATGTTGTTAAAGCAACGCAAAAATATTAAATATTTATTTATTTATTGACATTTGGTAACTGGGAAAGTCCACTGGGCCAGAGACCATTTTCAATGGTGGCCCAGGGAGAAAAGCTCCAAATGCAGTTACAAAAACTTGCATAACATCATATAAACAGTATTAACAAAGTATAGAGCTACATTCAACATTAATGTAAAAAAACACTTATACAAGACATCAGAGCATTTAATTCAAAGCATTCATTTCCAATGGATTTTTATAGTCATGACGTAAAACAAATTACAAAAAAAAATGTAATTTCTCTATGAAGCTAGTAATGCAGTCAAATGACTAAGATGATATCTAGAGCAAAACAAAAACACAGGGGTAGTAAAATGAGGTGGAAGGATGCTAAGAAGTGTTAGTTGGTAGTAAGAGTAACTTATTTAAGGTGGCTTAAGCAAGTGGTTGCAGGAACACGTGATTTTTGAGGTAATGGGATTTAAGTACAATTTTGAATGCTTTTATGGAGTCTATTTGGATAACAGAGGAGGGCAGCACATTCCAAAATTTGGCAATGGTGAAGGAACAAAGGCTTTTCCAGCCCATTTGTTGGGTTTTGATATGCTTCGAAGATGTTTGTTTGAAGACCTAAGGTTTCAGTTTGGAGTGTATGTTTGTACCATAGGCTGAAGTGAGGGGCAGCAATTATGGTTATATAGTAATTTGTGAGTGAGAGTTAACTGGGAGTACTGTACATACTGGGAAAATTCAAGCCAGTTTATTGTTTTTACGGCTTGGCAATGATGGGTCCGAGTTGGCAAGTTAGTAGCAAATTTTGCTATTTTGTAGTAGCAAGATTATAATTTATTCCTGAGAGATGCAGGCAGGTTAGTGAAAATAGGGATTCCATAGAGGTGGGAAGGGAGGAGTAGACTGTTGGCCATTTTTGACTTGGTGGGCATATCCAAACAAAGTTTATGCCTATAGAGCTTACCAAGTTTAAAATGTTTTTTTTTAATTATATGTTGTAAATATGATTTTCAAAGGATAGTTTGTCATCAATTATTATGCCTAAAAATTGTGATGTTTTACTAGTTCAATTTCAATATTGTTTTGTGAGAATGTGCTAGAAATTTGGAATAAAATATTAAGAGTTTTGATTTCTTTGGATTTAGTAGAAGCTGCGCATTATTTAGCCAGGATTCAATAGATGTAAAGGCTTCTTGTGTTAAATTTTGGAGATCTAGTATGTTGTGAGCACAACTGATTATTATAGAATTGCATATTGAATGAGATAACTATGATGGGAGGCTTTATAAAGATTGTTGATGAATATATTAAAAAGTAGTAGACTCAGAATGGACCCCTGGTGAACTCCAGTTATATTTGTGAGATACTGGGATTGAGTGTTTTGCCATTTGACTGATTGTTTCCTGTCATACAGGTAGTTAGAAAACCAAGCCAGTGTGTGTGCGGAACAGTTTAAGGATTCAAGTTTTAATAATAGTTTAGGGTATGATACTGTACAGAAAGCCTTAGATAGGTCCAGTAAGATAACTGAGGTTAATAGTCCAGCATCCAAGGCATTGTTAACAGTGTTGGTAAAGGAAAGTAAGGCTGTGGTCATGTTGTGTGGTGAATGAAAACCATTTTGAGTGGGAGAAAATAAGTTATTATTGGATAGATTCTTAGCAATTGAGCATGTATACACTTTTCTAGAATTTTAGCTAGAGGAGAGAGTATGGAGATGGGCCGGTAATTTGAGAGATCGCTGGTGTTGCCACCTTTATGTAAAAGAGTTATAATGCAGTTTTTCCAGAGTTGTGGAACATGTGATTCAGAGATAGATCAGTTGATGAGAATGCTGATGGAGTATGCTATGGCATCAGCAGCGAGTATTAGGTATTCTGCTAGTAGTCTGTCAGCAAAGGGGGAGCATGGTTTTAGTTTAGTTAGTTTATGCATGAGGGAGGTGGGTACTGGTTGTATAGTAAAAGGAGTGGATGAAATATTATATGAGTTGTCATTTGCAAGGGTGTATATGTTTGACTTAAGAAAGGAAAGATCTGTGTTGCTTTCTAAACTATTTAAGGTATTATTAGTATGTGCAGAGAAATCACTGACACGTTTTTGAATTGTTTCAATGAAGTAATTGTTAAAGGCTTGGGAAATCACTTGTGGGTCTTTATCAGCAGTTGGAGTAGGATTTTGCTGAATTCCAGGATTGAGGAGTGAGGAAACAGATTTACAGAACTTGTTGGGTTATTGTTTTGGGAACCTAGTTGAGAGGAGCAATTTTTTTATCAATAATGACTAGCTTTTTGGTACTGTTACAAAGTTGTTTGTATTTTATTTCATTTTGTAGGGTTCTAGTTTTACACCATTCTTTCCAGGGTCAGTCCCTAGTAAAAAATTGTTTAGTATATTTTGTTAGCCAAGGGGCATGGTTATGCTTGATTCTTTTAGTTCACATGAGGCGAGACTAGTGCATGCACTGAGAAAGATGTTGTTGAAGTAGTTTACTGCTTCATCCAGAGGAAGTATTTAGTTGGATACCAGTTGTGGACATTTAAAGTGTCTTTAAGTACCTTGTGACTGAAGTGGGCAAGTTTTCTAGATGTTCTGTATGAGTGGGCTTTGCCTGTTTGTGTGTGGGTTCTATGAGTAAAGGCAGGTAGGTGGTTACTAGAGATACTTGGCTGGGTTCCTGTTTGGGCATATTTATGAGGCTGTGAGACAAATATTAAGTCTATGGTTGATTCAGTTTGTTTGTTAGCTATATGATCTGGGTCTGTGATGAGTTCAGTAAACTTATACAGCTTTATACTATTTGATGGGGAGTTAGTTATGAGAGCTTGCCAGTTAGTATCACCTAGAATGATGGTTTAATTTGAAATATTCTGGGTTGTCCAGGATAGAAGGTCTTCTAGAATAGGTATATTTTGACCTGGGGAATGTAAAGTACAGCAATGCATATTTGTTTTCTGTTGTTAATATATAGTACTGTTGGTAATAGTTATATGCTTCCAAAGGTTGGAGTAGGTTTGGACAAAATTCTGACAGTTAAGGAGTGATGGTAAATTATTGGAACTCCGCCACCTTTTTTGTGGAGACGGACATTTCTAAGAATATTGTATCCTGGAGGGGTTATTTCAGTGTCAGATATATGAGGTTTTAACCAGGTTTCTGTGAGTGCTACAATATCTGGGGAGTAATGAGAAAGCCAGGTTTGGAATTCAGTGGTTTTGTTACAGATTCTTTGCACATTAATTGTAATGAAAATGTTTGGGTATTAGAGGTGTGGGTGTGTGGTGGATAATTAACTGTTCCTGGATTAAGATGAATGTCTCTACACTGGGAGGGGACATGACAAGTAATTGTTAGGCTGAAGTGATATAGGGTTGGAAAGTGAGGCATCTAAAGGCAGATAAGAATAAGTATAGTTTAAGGATAGCAGTAACGTATTTTAGTTTAGATAGGAGAAAAGTATTAAAATTGAATAAAGATGGTGAGATATCAGAGAAACTGTTGCTATTAGTATGTGGTTGTAGGGATAGAGTGGATGATCTTGGAGAAGGAGTAGACAAGGAGGGGAAAGATGTGGAGAGGGAGAGTAGGTAAAGCATGGTGATAATGGTGATCAAGGTGATACAGATGTTTAAGTTATAGGACATATTGAAATACATATAGAGGAATATAATGTAAAAGGAGGTAAATAGTTATTTTCAGTGGTGGGAAAATAAACAGAGGGGCTGAATGAGTTTGTGAAAAAGTTAGAGTGGATATGGTGGTGGAGAGTTTGGGCTATTGTAGAGTGACAGCAGAGCTGTTAGTTGAATGCAGATGTGGAGTGGGGCATCCGGATGTATAAATGTAATTGAAGAGGGGGGTTGGTGAGAATGGGGGTAGGGTAGTGTAGAGGAGAGAAGTGAGCCCAGAGCAAAGTGGAGTGAGCCCAGAGCAAACCAGAGGGTGAATGGAGTGGGTAGCGACCAATCTCAGATAGATGAGACAATCAAGAAACACAATCTCCAAAGCTAGAACTCAGCTAGGTAGGTGAAAAAGAGGTCTGGGCTGTAACTAAAGGAAGTAAATAGGTGGAAGTAGGCAGAAAACACACTTGTAGTGAAAAAGATTATTGTCTGGGAGAGAAGAGATAAATATGCCTATGGTAGTCTACTGGTTGCTTTCACTGGGCTTGGGTGGCTAGAGGCTGTCAAGTGGCTTTGAAAGTAGTAAGTTAGAGGAAAATAAAACTATGCTGAGGGTAGGGACAGGACAGAATACAAGTGACAGAGGTGGTTGAGGATCCCTAGCAGTGTGCTCTTGACATAGCTAAGACAGGTGCTTGGTAGTTTATAGCATTAACCAGTAAAACGCACATTGGCTTGTTTCTTTGAAGGTCTATTGCACACACTGTAGCTGATGTACCCAGTCATGTACTGTACAAGGTAGAGACTCTGTAGGGTTTCATTTCAAACTTCAGAAGTAAAGTAAAATTGGCTTGTTTGTTTAAAAGTCTATTCCTCGTGCTGCAGCTGGTGTACCCAGTCATGTAATGTACAGGGCAGAGCCTCTGGAGGGTTTAATTTTAAACCTCAGAGGTAAAGGAAATTGCTAGCATCCTCCTTGGAGATGCTCTGCCCAGGTGAATAAGGGATTCTTAACAATTGTATGTCCAGTGTATAAACAATTAAATACAGGCTGCCCTTGTATTTAATTGTTACCTATGGGCACTGTGAACTAACTATATGCACTGTGAACTAACATCAGGTGGCACGGTGCCTGGGCAATTTTTTTGGGGCTAGGCTTGTAAAGGCTCCAGGGCCATTAGCCTGGTACACACCTATGAACCTTAGTCTTAAAAGAATATTAATAGACACACAGACATTAATCCTGGTCGAGGAGGGGGGGGGGTAGCTTTTAAATATATTTGCTAATGCACTTTCCTGTATACCTTAATTTTTCCTGGATAAAACATCTAAACTTTCAAAAGCTCTGAATGTTGTAGAATGTTTGTAGAGGGCATTTGTAGAATTATAACTTCTAATACTGTACACATGTTGACAAATACATGGTCTAAATGCACATTCAGTTTTGCCAATGTAATATCCCTGACATGTCACAAATAGCCACGTACACTACCCTTTTTCTACTGTAATTAATTTTCCTTTATAGTGATGTGTGGCATACACCTGAATGTATATTTAATTCTTCCTGTAAACAAAGTGGCACTGACCACATGCCCTGCTCTTTGACATTTTGTCTAGTAAATCCTGCCTCTCGGGGCATTCTCCAATCTGTTTTTGATTTTTCTGCTTCTTTTAAAAATAAAATGAATGTCAGGCCTGAGTATTTGACAAAATGGTATCTTATGCCTATTATTGCTTTACAGAATTTTGTACAGGTCATTTTAATATTCACAGTATAATGTGTATAGGCAGTATCATTTATTGTACTGAGTGTTGGCTTTTTCTTTGTGGTGCTCAATATTGTTGGTATTATAGACAGTGCTATCCCATAATGGTGGTTTAAACTTGCCTTATCTTTCTTTAATAACTTCTTATCTAACTGTACAATGAATATTGATGGATAACTGCATTTAAAAAGCATGTCAGTCTTACATGAAAATAATCTTCTTCTTCTTCTTTCAGCTTTTCCCAGTTAGGGGTCGCCACAGTGGATCACCTGTCCGCTTATGACTGGCAGTGGAGGTTTAAAGTGTCAAGTTGCCAGCCCAGCACCCAACCTTCCAGAGAATGCACACACATGCATGCACTAATGCCTAGGGCCAATTTAGAGTGTCCAATCCACATACAGCATATCTTTCAGATGTGGGAGGAAACCGGAGCACGCAGAGGAAACCCACGGGACCACAGGGAGGACATGCAGACTCAACACAGAAGGCACCCCAGCCGAGGATTGAATCGGAGAACCTCTTGCTTTGAGGTGGCAACTCCAACCGCTGCACCATCGCGGCCGCCCTCTTGCATAACAATAATGATTATATAAAACAAAATATTTACCTTGTTCCTGTTTCTGAAAGGAGAGTATCACCACACATGGAACATCAAGAAGAAAATTACTTTGAAAGTATTATTTCTGAAAATATTAATAAGCAGATTTTTTATTCAGCTGGTTTTCAAAATGAGTTACTTTTTTGGACAAGGTGATAGAATGTTGAGTTCAGGGATTTTATCTGCACAAACTGAATCATTTGAAAAGAAAAACTGTTAAAATTCATATGTATGTATATATATATATATATATATATATATATATATATATATATATATATATATATATATATATATGTATATATATATATATATATATATATATACACACACATATATATATATATATATATATATGTGTATATATATATATATATATATATATATATATATATATATATATATATATATATATATATATATACAACATTTTTATTGATTGAATGTTTAAATGTGAAGAGTGTACAACAGAGATTATCATTGTGGAAGTTCCTGAATTGTACAGTTACAGATTCTGGTTTTTATAATGAATTGGTTGATATTTGAGGTTAATTATTAAAGAAAATGAAAAAGAGATGGAAACAAATTAATGGATGAAATTTACAACATTATTTCTAAGTGAAAAGGTATTTCTTGTTTGAATCTTATAAAGATATTTTTGGTAATGAATTTAGCAAGTTTGTCAAGCAATGCAAAACCATCCACGTTAGAAAACAAAAATAAAAGTTGTTAAGAGACACCAAATAATATACTACTCATTAAGTTTACCCTCTTTCTTTATATGATAGGAGAGGGCAAACAATAGTTAACCCAACCAGTTATGACAACAACAGCAATGTAGGGGCAGTGGATATGGACACTGGATGTATTACTAACAGTATGTACCATATATTACCCTTTATGAAGCTTTAGAATTTACAGCTCTACAGACATTAAAAAGGCTAGTGAGCCATTCCAGCTACATGAGAGAGAATTCACCCCAAACTACAGAATTATTATATGAACCTAAATTTCAAGTATGATTGGAGGAGAGATGGAAAGGTTGAGACAAAATTAGGGGTGAGGGAGAGGAAAATATATTTTAATACCCTCAGCAGTTATGTTGCATGATATGATGGCTTTAATATATTTTTATTGCTTTACAGTCAATTAAATATTACAGTTAATCATTTCAAATTGTTTGGGAAGGGGTTCACCTTTATACCAACTAATCAATGTTATAATACATTTCTTGTTAGCACTGAGACTTTATACAAGGAAACTTAATTTAGCATGGCATTTTAAGAATAGTTTTAACATTCCAGATGTTTCATTAGATTATTTCAAGAAAATAGACACACAGACTTTGAGAGAGTCAGTGAGGAAGACATTGGTAAGAGAAGAGAAGGTATTATTCTATGCCTTATCCAAATATTGTAATATTAGCATTATAAAGTCCAATAAATAGGTGGTCTTGTATGGAAACATTGGACTATATTAATGCAATGTTTACAATCTGACAGGACAAAGAAATATATCAAAGTATTGTAAAATGAGACAAACTTGGTGTATCAAAATATTGATTTTCTTTAATGATTGTATGTTATAAGGAGTGATTATGCCCTTCGTTTACCATGTTTTATCTGTAGCCAGTTCAGTAATCTCCACACTTTTTTGTATCCCTGAAGTTCATAAAAATCTTTTGAAGCCTCTATTTTGAGCAACTGTGGCTGAATAAGGGACAAAGACATATCCATTAGACAGGCTTTTAAAACATTTTATGTAGATAGCCCTTATTTGTTAAAGGAATCTTGGGGCTTCCAAGGTAAACTTAAGGATGAATTATGGGAAGAGAAACTTTGCTTCCTTTGTACTGATGTTGGAGATCTGTTTTTCTTGCATTCCTAAAGAAGAAGGCATGGTCCTATTTAACAAGGGACAAGGTTTTCTTTTATGTCCATACAGATATTTGGCTGTTGATGGGCTTGATGAAAATCTCCATCACTAATAATTTTATTTTTGAGGGAAAATTTCATAAATGATTAGGGGAGTTGCTATGGGAGTGGTATGCACTCTCCATATGTACACATTTGGTGATGTGGAGTTGGGAGAAAAAGTGCATTTGGAGTTTGAAAATGATTAAATGTTGGGAAGTGTATTTTGTGTTACCTGGATATTTTCATACTTTCAAATGTTTCAGAAGTAAAACATACTGAATTTGTGAATTATATTGAAAGTCTTTGAGGTTGACACACCAGCATAGTATAACTATCTGTCACATTTATTATCTGGATGTATTTATTATTAAGAAACATTTGGGGATGTCTTCTAACATTTATAGGAACCCCACTTTTTCTATTATTTATCTCCACTTTAATAGCTGTTACCTCCTTACTTTAAAAAAAAGTCTTGTGAAGGTGCAGTTGGTAAGACTTGCTTGCATGGTTTCTGACAGAGACAGTTTTCTTTGTTAGAAAGAGATGGATTGGAACATGTCTATCCCAGAGACTCTTTTAGATAATATAAGGGGAGAAATTATTTTTCTGTGGAGAACCAAACATATTCCCTTGTTGGGGAAAGTTTCGATAAAGTATGATGAAGGTCATAATCAAAAACTGAAATCTAACAATAACATTTTTATATAGAAGCCCTTCAATGTAATGCTAATTCTATCTATCTTAGAAATACAATTACAAAGACTTTGAACATTTTACGTAGAGTGAAGATCTTATGGCAATTTTTTGGGTAATCACCCATTATTTGTGTAAAAAAAAGAACAAAATTTGAAGAATTTGTTTAATAAATTTATTGGACTGAATGACAAAAACAAAAAGAAAGAGTATGGAGGAACCCAACAATGTGGGAAGTGTAAGCATTGTTAATATGGTTTTCAAGGAGTGATTCTAGTGTTAGACACACAGACGGAAACAAAGATGCGAGGTATGATTAATTATTTAACGAAGTAAATGGATTAGAATTGTTCAGTTCATATGTTTTCCTTGGCTGATCTGATTTGGGATAAAAGTGTTAAACTACTTTTCATTAAATTGTATTTTATCATAGTACCTGGGTTTGATTATTTTGGCAGTTCATGGAATGTTTACATTAGCATGTTATTTTTAGTTTATTGGTATCCACTACTATAAAGTTAAATTTAACAGTGGTATAAATGTATTGGTGTACATCGTCATTTGTAATATGTGCCTAACATATTACATTGGCAAAACTGAACATGCACTCATACAACATAAGCCATATAGGATACATACACTTTCCTAATCCTTAATAACAGTCCTCTAGTTTTCCTTATGTAAGTCGTTTTTATTTACCTGCCATCTTATGTTTTATTTTTCTGCTATTTATCTCTCTCCTTCTGTTGCCAGGGTTCTCTATCTTTCTCAGTCACTTTATTTTTTTTTCTGTTTTCAAGTAATATATTTGTTGCCACATCTTCTATAATCTAAATACAAAATATGTTACATTTCTCAGATTCTACCACCTTCCTTTTTCACATGCACATGATATTTTCGCTTCTTATAACAAGTTTTATATTTTGTTCTTTTACTTTTCTGAGTTATTTTTCTCCTCCTTTTCTCTCCTTTAGTGCATTGTCTAACTGATTACCTACCTTTCACATTCTTTCACGTATTTACCTTCTGCTTTTGCTTACTAACTTATATCTTGCATTAATGTAATTTTTCAAAGCAACACATGATACCACATATGATTTACAAAAATATCCATCTACAATTCTATTAGAATTGTTTAGCTCTCGTTTTCTTTCCTTTGCATTCTGAACTCACCCATTTTAGAGGTTTCTTTCTTATTTCCATATCATAATCTACACTACTGGCCCTGTGAATGCAGTTTTTTTAAATGCATCTCCTTTAATCATGTAATTTTGAAATCTATATACTCTATCATAGTTTTTTATGTTTCATGCTATACGTCCCTTTTTAGCCATGTAAATTTCTCAAATTAGCCCCACTCAGTATATATTTACCCAGTTTCACATATTTACCTTCTTTCTGGTCTATTATAAACCTTCCTTGTTAGGTGAATGGATAATTAAAATTTCCCCCACTTATAAGGCCACTTTGTATATTAAGAAGACGCATCACCTTATGAAATATTTCCTGACTTGCTTTATCTGCATTGGGTGCATAAATGTCATACAATCTTATAGGACACCTCTCATCTAATCTACACAAAAAATAACATCCTATTACATTTAAGGAATCACTCCTTCTTGACATGTCTTGTCACTCTTGTTCAGTTACTTTCCCTCCCAAAAAAACAGTTACAATTCTCTTTTTGTATGTCTTCCAATTGTCTGCAGTTTTGTACTTTCGCTAATAATACACCTTGTAAAGAGCTGTCTGCTTTAGCTTTCATAAGCAATTTAAATTCCATCTTCTTTCCTCATTTTCAAACTACTAATATTTATTGCAACCAAAGTCCATCCATTTTGCAGCATTTTCTCTTTTTATGAAGACTACAGTATTCATCCTTTATTTCTTTCCTTTTTCTTATTATTAATGTCTGCCCAATAATATCATCTCTCACACAAAAACACACTCACACATAATATCAATCTATCTCTGTTGTCTATCTATGTGAGAGCTTAATTTGCATGAATGTCACGTTGAGTGATATCTGCTGAGTCAACAAAATTTGGTTGACTAATCAGGCGGTCCACATCTGTGTGAGGCTGTACAATTTTGGTGGTTGAGAAAAATGTCTTTTGCCCAATACTATGCAATCTCAGATTTAGTGTATATACATATATATATATATATATATATATATATATATAATATACAGTGGGGATGCAGCTCCCCACATGGTGGGTGCAGGGGGGGGTTTGCCCCTCAAAAAAAAAATGTTTTTTCTTCTGTATTCAACTTTTGGATTTTACATGTGGAAAGGCTGTTGCTTTGTGCATGTGCAGTAGGTTGTCAACATAGGCATTGACGAGATTTAGTGGTCAACATTTTGTACACTGAACTTTGGGTGTTTTGATTTAATTCAGTGCACCTATATGTGTATGTGTTTGTGCTTGAATGTGTGTATATGTGTGTGTGTGTGTGAGAGTGTGTGTGTGTGTGTGTGTGTGTGTGTGTGTGTGTGTGTGTGTGTGTGTCTATGTCTCTCTCTATGTATATATATATATATATATATATATATATATATATATTTATATATATATATATATATATATATATATATATATATATATATATATATATATATTTATTTATATATGGGTCTACTTTACATGATCAACAGCTCAAATGTTCAACTTTCATATGGCCAAAACCATATGATTGAACATTTGAAACATCAACCATGAAAACTAAACATCATAACACAATACATATATATATATATATATATACATATATATATATATATATAGGTCTACTTTACATGACTGACAGTGCAAATGTTCAACTTTCATATGGCCGAGACCATATGATCGAACATTTGAAACACTGACCATGTACTAAAACCATAACACACACAAAAAAAAAAAAAAAACTAACTCTGTACTGCAGGGGGGTAAGCATTCTTGCATCCCCCACACCCACCGCTACTTAAATATACTAACGCCGTAATCACACTACATTGCGGTAATAGGAAATGTTCCCATTCCCACTGTATGGAGATCTTCATTCAGATCGGTCGAGCTTTTAAACGTTCAGTCATATGGTCTTGGCCATATGAAAGTCGAACTTTTAAAAGTACGATATATATATATATATATATATATATATATATATATATATATATATATATATATATATATATATAGATATAGATGTGGTTTCACTTTATAATCTTGAAATACTAAAATACTGAATTTTAGTATTTTGAGACTATAAAGTCGAAAGTGCAGTTACACAAAACTGCATAATTTCGAATCTGGAAATGTCAAATCCACCATTCTGTTGTCACATTCGTGACGTGCGGTGCAGTTTGTGGCTTTAGCTGGGGATTCAGGTAAGTGGTATTCTTGTAAGGGTTTTGGGTAGGGATTTTAGTGTGTGTTAGTGCATGCAGTGGTGGGTTTTATGTGTTTCTGTGTTTAGTGTGACCTCAGAGTTAGTATGTATAAGTAGCGGAGGTGTGGGGGGGGTGCAGGGGGGCTTGTCCCCCTGCTTATAGGTAGGGTAGGTATGTTTGTTTGTTATGTTGTGTTTTTGTGTGTTGTTTTGTTTGTTGTAGTGTAATTAGGTAGGTGTATGTGTGCTTATTTGTGTGGTGGTGTGTGTATGTGAATGATCACGATTTTGAATTTCGCAGTTGTGGGTGTCGGTTTTTTAGGCTTTTGGTTTTATAGTCTCGAGATACTAAAATTTGGTATTTTAGTATTTTGAGATTATAAAGTGAATTCATATATATATATACGCACACAAACACACACACACACACACACACACACACACACACACACACACACATACATATAGATATATACACACATACATTCATACATACATCTATGAACCCCTCGCTCTGTACACAGCCAATACCAGTGGCTCTGCTGCTTGGTAACATAGGAATAAATCTTAAAGAAAGAAAGACAACATTCAGAATTGGTAAGAAGCATATTTTAATACTCTACAATTAGGCTACACTGGCCAATTGAGTAAGCATTGGTGAAACAGGTTCATCCATGTTATCTCTCAACATCTCAGAGCAAGAAATCTGGATAAAGCCAAAAGTAATGGTAAGACAGAGGTCCAAAAATATAGACAGATTTTAAAAATTGTTCTTCTAAACTTAGCAAGTAGGGGGTGTGGGGGCTCCAGGGGACTTGTCCCCCTTAAAAAACATGAAATATGTGACATAATCTAACCACATAGAAAACCATTGAGAAATATGACAAAATCAAATGACATTTTTCAAGGTTTTTGCAGGGGGAAGCTAATTTTATATGTACCAACTATGAGGTCACACAACAGTGTGGGAAGGGTATAAGCCCTCCCCTAGTATAACTTCACTTTTGTCAGTGTTTTTCAGTTTAGATTTTTCACTTTTAGATACTCTTCTGGCAGTCTTTTTCCTTGTTGTTTAGATCATTTCAAGTGCACTGAAATGGTTTACTATCAAAATTACGAAACATACTTGCTCGAGTATTGACTTACTTGAAAAATCATTGAAAAATGCACACATCATCTACTCATAACAACTAAAGCAATAATGTCAGTAATTTGAATTTTTGACTTTATCAATATTACCCAGCTTACCTGGACTTCTGATGATTTCCTACTAATGTTTTGCAGGAGGTTAAGCCCGTCTGCACCCCACCATAGCCTCCGCAAATTATACATACAAACTCTGAGATCACACTACAGTGAGGAAAAAGGTAAATTTCCTGATCCCCAGTCTAGTGCGATCTCTAGTCTGAACATTGAACTCACAACAGTGAATGCATACCAGCATTCACTGTTGTGGATTCGAACATGTACAGATAAATTTTATGGAAACTTCAAAACATGAATTTTGACCTTCCAAGTTCTCAAATATATATATAGTAATATAAATATATATATATATATATATATATATATATATATATATATATATATATATATATATATATATATATATATATCTATGTGGATCTATGACATTTGCTCGACAGAACAAACAACCAAAATCTAAATGGCCGGGCTTACTTACACGAAAGTGCTATTCACCGAAGCAGCACTTTCGCGTAAGTATGACTGTTGCCGAGGCTGTACTGCAGTGCGAGTAAGTGAAATGTCACTTTTCCCCACTGTAGTATGGTCTTGGAAGGAGAATATTAAAGTAGGGGGGTGTAGGGGGCACAGCCCCCCACATGGGGGGTGCAGGGAGGAAAAGACCCCCTGCTAAAATGTAAATGAAGTGTTTTTTTGGGGTTTTTTTTCACACGCTTTAACGAATGCGCTTTTTAAAAAAAAAGTGCTTTCATTAAAGTGTGTTCGGGTTTTATGGATTCGGATGTTTGCTCAGTTGAGCAAATGTTCTAGATATATATATATACATATATATATATATATATATATATATATATATATATATATATATATATATATATATATATATATATATATATATATATATATATATATATATATATATATACATATATATACACACACACACACACACACACACACACACACACACACACATATATATATATATATATATATATATATGTAAATTACGAAAGGAAAAAGTATGTGTTCCTTTTTGAATAGTCAGTTAAAGAGTAAAAAAAGTACAGTTTTGTACCTACCATAAATGTAGATGTCCGATAGATATGCAACTGCAGTCCTGACATATGGGTTGTCCTGCCTCAGGCAGCCCTTCGGTCGGCCAGATTCCAAAGTCTGGGTCCGGCGTCGGCCGATGTTGCCTCCTCCCCGAAGTCAGAGCGGCTGGAGTATAAAGGCATCAGCCGACGCCATCTTCTTCAGTGTTTCTTGCCCCGGATGCCAGGTGCCCTCCAAGGAAGGCTAAATTTTGTGAATGGATAAACAGATAAAACCAAACATGCATAACAGTAATAAACAGATACACCATAACATATATCCCCAGCTGATAGGTTAGGGGAGAAAGGACCCAAAAGGGAAAAACAGAGGGGTAGGAGGGAGGGAAAACCTGACTGCAGTTGCATATCTATCGGACATCTACATTTATGGTAGGTACAAAACTGTACTATGTCCTTCAAGAATGCAACTGCAGTCCTGACATATGGGTTGAATACCATAGCCAAGCTGGGGGTGGTAGGACTAAGCAAGAGATGGTGTAGCTAGAAGGCCCTGCAGGACTGCCGAAGCAAAGCCTGCTCAGGATCTGGAGTATAATGTTAGGTTGTAGTGTTTGGTAAATGTATGCACGGAGCTCCATGTAGCAGCCTCTAGAATGTCTTTTGTAGCCACTCCTCTTAGAAAAGCTGTGGATGTGGCCATAGCTCTGGTGGAGTGTGGTCTAATATTGGCTGGCACACTTTTTCCATGAAAAGAATAACAGAATCTGATGTAGTGTCCAATCCATTTTGAGATACTTTGTTTGGTGACTGCTTTTCCTTGTACTCCAGCAGCATAGGCTACAAACAGTTGGTCAGACTTTCTGGTGGACTTTGTTCTGTCCAAGTAGTAGCGTAGTTGTCTGTGAATGTCTAAAGTATGCAGCAGCTTTTCCCCTTTATGTTGAGGGTTAGGAAAGAAAGTAGGCAGGTGAATTGCTTGGTTTAGAGACACTCTGGATATCACCTTAGGCATGAATGAAGGATTGGTCCTAAGGGAAACTCTGTCCTGATGAAAGATGAGAAAAGGAGGAACTGCCATGAGGGCCTGTATCTCCGAGACTCTTCTTGCTGAAGTGACTGCCAACAGGAAAACCATTTTCCAAGAGAGAAATTGCATTTCTGAAGTTGCTGCTGGTTCAAAAGGAGGAAGAGTTAATTTTTCCAAGACATAATTGAGGTCCCATGCAGGAATTGGTAGCTTCCTTGGAGGTTTGATATTCTTTATGCCTCTTAGAAGCTGTCTTAGCAAAGGATGCGGGAACACAGGTGGATCACAGTTGTAATGTGCTGAGATAGCTGAAGCGTGGATTTTGATGGAAGAGTATGAGAGGCCACTGTGAAACATTTCTGTCAAGTATTCCAATATCTGAGGTATGTTCACCAATGATGCATCCTGGCCCTTGTTGACATTCCAGATGGTGAATCTCTTCCATTTGGCCGAATAGGTTTTTCTGGTGGAAGGTCTGCGAGCTTCCTGCAAAATTTCCTGAACTTTTTCAGAGAGTGAGTCATGGGTCTGAGTCATGGAACTCTCCAAGCTGTTAGCTTTAGGGTTTGCAGGTTCTGATGAACAGTCTTGTAACTGTGTTGAGTCAGGAGCAGAGGCCATTGAGGCAAGGGCCACGGTTTGGAGTGAGTTATGCTCAATAGTAGTGGATACCAGTGTTGCCTTGGCCAGTCTGGAGCTATCAAGATTCCTTTTGGCTGTTCTGCCTTGATCTTCAGTAACACCTTGGTGAGCAAAGGTAGAGGAGGGAATGCATAAATTGTTAGAGCATTCCAGCTGAAGGAAAGAGCATCCATTCTCCAAGCTAGAGGATGGTGTATCCTTGTGCAGAACCTTTCCAGGTGATGATTGAGATGAGATGCAAAGAGGTCTATGTCTGGTCTTCCCCATGCAGATGCTATTTGTGCGAAAATGCGTGGGTGTAGCATCCATTCATGTGGATCCAAGAAATTTCTGCTCAATCTGTCTGCCAGAACATTGTCCTTGCCTGGAACAAACTGGGATTGCAAGTAGATGTTCAGTTTCAGGGACTTTTCCCAAAGAATCATTGTTAGTCTGCAGAGGGGGTAGGAATGAGTGCCCCCTTGTTTGTTTATGTACCACATGACAGTGGTGTTGTCTGTTCTTATTAGCAGATGACCTTGTTGAAAAGATTTTCCAAAGGCTTCTATTGCATGTATCACTGCCGACATCTCTTTTTGATTTATATGCTGATGCATCTCCATGGGAGTCCATTGCCCTTGAATGCATCTGCCGTCCATGTACGCCCCCCATCCAAAGTCTGAGGCGTCTGCTGTAATAGTTTGGCTTGTTGGAGGTTTGTTGAAAAGTATGCCTTCGTTTAAGTGACTTGCTTGAGCCCACCACAAAAATTCCCTTTGCAGGCATGGTATGAGTGGTATTATGTCTTCTAGGTTGTGGCTGTGTTGTGACCACAAGCTTTCTAGGTACCATTGCAGCTTTCTCATGTGTAGTCTTGCCAGAGGGATTAGAAGAATGCAAGATGCCATGAACCCCAGGGCTTGCAAGGTCTTCCTTGCGGTCAGGTGGGTTAATTTTGCTAGGCCTCTGAAGTAAGCTGTTAAATGTTCTTGTTTCTCCTCTGTGAGGAAAGCCATTTGCAGCTGTGTGTCCAGTTTTGCTCCTAGAAATATAATCTCTTGGGATGGCAGTAATCTTGATTTTTGAATGTTGACTGTGTATCCCAAAGCCTGCAGCAATTGAATGACGTAATCCAAGTGTCTTATCAAGGTCTGTTTGCTGTCAGCTTGAATTAGGCAGTCGTGCAGGTAAGGGTATATTTGAATCCCTTGGAGTCTGCAATGTGCCACTACTGATGCCAGGCATTTTGTGAATACTCTGGGCGCAGTAGATAAGCCAAACGGCAATGCTGAGAATTGATAGTGCTCTGTTCCTGCAAGAAATCTGAGGTATCTTCTGCAACTGTGTCTGATAAGGACATGCAGGTATGCCTCCTTGAGGTCCAGAGTAACCAGCCAAGACCCCTTGCCCAGCATGGGAAGATGTTGCTGTAACGTCAGCATCTTGAATTTTGGCACCATGAGAAAAGTATTTAGAATGGACAAGTCCAATATAGGCCTCCATTGTTTTTCTTTTCTTGGAACAAGGAACAGTCTTGAATAAAATCCCTGGCCTTGTTCCTGAGGAGGAACCTTCTCTATTGCTTTTATTTGTAACAGCTTTGAGACTTGTATGAGTGCCTCTGCCCTTTGATTTTGTGGCAGGTTTGGCATGCCTTGTCCTGTTGGTAAGGTATGGAAGTGGAACCTGTAACCTCTGTCTATTATGTCCAGAATCCAATTGCCCTTTGTTATAATGTGCCAGTTTTTTGAGAATAGAGATAATTTTCCGCCTATAGGTGCTTCTCTTTGAGCCTTGGTAGGCGGAGTGAAAGGTAAGTCATTGTGATTGTCCCTGTGGTGCAGGTGTACTACCTGTGCCATTTCTTTGATTTTGTGGTTGCCATTGGCGTCCCCTGTAGGAGCCCCTGTATTGCCCTCTACCTCGTGCACGCCTGTTCTTTCCCCTTTGAAACTTGTCAGAGTCTGGAAAGGACCAATTCTTTGAAGGCCAATTCCGGCTGAACCTTGGGGGCTGAACCTGGAGGAAATCCTTTACTGTTTGAACTGATTTTGCCTTCTCTTCAATAGATTTCAACACATCCTGAGCATTAGCTCCAAAAAGCTTCTGTTTATCCAGAGGTGCATTCAGGAGCTTTACTTTAACATGATCTGGCAACGGCTGTTCTTTCAACCAAGCATGTCTACGGATAACAGCCCCTGTCATAGCTGCCCTACATGAAGCCTCCAATGCATCATAACCACACTGTAGAAAATGATTACTAACCTGCTGGGTATTATGAACCAAATCCTGCAATGCCTTTCTATCTATAGGCTCAGGAGAGGCTATCTTTTTCTGCAAATCATCCAGTAAATAATCCTGGTACTGAAACATATGAAAAAAGCAGTTAAGAGACCTCATGGCAAGGGTGGTAGAGGTATAGACTTTTTTACCCCATCTCTCCAGGGACCTTGCTTCCCTGTCAGCTGGCAGTGGATTCCTGGCTGAGGAGGTAGCCACTCCTTTGGGGCCCTGTGAAATAGTTTCTAGATCCACAGAGTGGGCCTTAAAGAGATGCTTGTGAGTGTCAGGGACCCTATAATATTGGTCCGGCTTGACAGGAGCAGGAGGGAGAGAATCAGGGGAAGCACTGGTGTCGGAGAAAACATCTTCCAGGACATCCAAAACTGGCGGAATAGCTAAAGGTCGGTGCTGGGGTAACTTAAGGAAGGTACGTAGCCTTTTCCTGGAATCAGAAAATTCCTGACCCTGCCACTTAAAATGCTCTCTCATGGAGTGGAGGACTTCACCGAAAGAAAAATCCCCTGGAGGGGAGGCAGAGGGAATAGATTCATCAGCATCAGAGTCCTCATATGCCTGGAAGGATTCCTCTTGGGTTTCTGAATGCTCTGAATCCCCAGAGGCTTCATCTGAAGAGAGGTTGTCTGCCTGCTCAGTTCTAGGCCTTTTTTCTGCAGGCGGCTGAGAACCTCTGTCTGGGTGAGGCTGAGACCCCCTAATAAGAGAAATAAGATCTGCAGCCAGAGACATGATTTGTTTGTCAGAAGAAGGAGCCTGAGAAGCAGGCTTGGGATGGGCCTTGGCCTGTCTGGCGGTCTTAGCATGTGCAAAGGCCTTGATTGACATGGATACAGGAGGCCTAGCTGCCCCACGGGCAGGGGTAACTTTGTCCAGTGGAATGGTGCCGGGTAGATCCAGAACTTCGGTTTCTGGAGGAAAATCAACAACCGGCACTGGAGTAGCCTCCGAGACCAAGGGATGAGTTAACGCAGTGTCGTCGGCCTGGAGCAGTTGAATTACCACTTCCGAAGGGACCGAAGCACTCGCGGAGGGCTTAGGCGTTAAATCGGTGGAAGACGCGGGCTGAGGATGTTGGTCCCGGTCCTTTCGTTTTTTGGTAGTTTGTGCTGTCGGTTGTTCCGACGGCATGTTGTAAGTGTAAGATTTGCCAAAAAAGTCTTCGGCAAACTCTGCCTGGCGCCTGAGAGTGCACTTATTAAAGCAAGCACAGGCGGCACAGGCCGAGACGTCGTGGTCTGGGCCCAGGCAAGGGAGGCAGTAAGAATGAAAGTCCTTATGAGGTATTTGTTTACCACAAGACAAACAATTATTAACTTTCTCAATTTGTTCTGACATCGGCTGAGGCAAGAAAAAATGTTCCCCAATGGGGTACTTAGCTTTTAGATGACTTCAGTAACTGAAAACACAGGAGCTGACCGGCCGGCACTTGTGAACTGCTTCTGCTTCGGGCACCGCGTGGCAAGAAATACTGAAGAAGATGGCGTCGGCTGATGCCTTTATACTCCAGCCGCTCTGACGTCGGGGAGGAGGCGACATCGGCCGACGCCGGACCCAGACTTTGGAATCTGGCCGAACGAAGGGCTGCCTGAGGCAGGACAACCCATATGTCAGGACTGCAGTTGCATTCTTGAAGGACATCAACAAAATCCTACCAGTACCTTCAGATGTACTTTGATTAATTACGGTACTTTCAGTTTCTTGGTAAGGGTTAAAATTAACATACATTGCCCTTATACTACCTTACTCATGTGCCCTAACCTTAACCCTGTTGCTTCCCCTAACCTAATTTTACATATTACCTTACAAAACCCCCTTCCCTAATAGTGCCACTACATAAGATAACCACTCATACACCCCATGTTGACCATCACACATGCACAAAGATAAATCTACTCCCTCAACTAGCCCTACTATAACCTTAACCCAGAAATTCTTGCACACACACACACACACACACACACACACACACACACACACACACACACACACACACACACACACACTCCAATAAATTCACACACACACACACACACACACACACACACACACACACACACACACACACACACACACACACACACACACAGACAGCAGTAAATCTTAAAAATTAAAAACACTGACCTTTGGAGGTAACACTGTTTGCTGGTTTAACAGCTATCTAATAGACAGAATCTTCCAAGTCAATAGCAATGTGTCATCCTCTGCTGCTAATAAACAATACAGATGTATCACAAGGGTCTTTGCCAAATTCTCTTCTTTTCTATATTTTCTTTTTTTAATGATCTATCTATAAAATTAACAAATCTTAAATTAATGTATGGCTGTGCTGCTCCTGCAGTCAAGCATTAGCCACTATGACCTGCAAATCAAATTACAGAACCATTTCACTCAGTTATGCACCTGGTCTGCTTCTAACAAGCTATTAATTAACCCTAATAAAACCAATGTCTTTGTCTGCCTCAGCTTAAAAGTACCCATTGTACCTCTTCCGATTCACTTAACACAGCTTATTTTGAACATAATACCTAATGTCACTAAACAGAGGAACCTAGGTATAATACTTTAACCTTCCCTCTTAATTAAAACTATGTTACAAGATCAGTCACCTCATTTTACCCACAGCTCACAGGACCATTAATAAAAAAATATGGCCTTCCTTTTCTCATTATGCTGTCATCCTGTAATACTCACAGAATATACAGACTGTTAAGAATAAACTTTGCAGATTCATTATATTAGCAGAACCCCAGATGAACCATTTGGTTTTCAGTGCCTTATAGGGTCACTTTTCCTTTTTAACATACAAGGTTCTAAAATGTGGTCACTGCCCCTCCTTTAGGAGCAAAACTGTCTTTGCAAGACAAACCTTATGTGCTCAGTACACATTTAAAACTGATGTAGGCAACAGAGCCTTTTGCTTACTGGGAACAGCTACCTGGAACCAGAGGCTGGTATCTACCTAGGGTCTGCTAGTGACTGGGGCCCGGCCTGCCTTACAAAAAAAAAAAGGAAAGAAAGAAAAATAGGGGAAAAAAAACTCCACTACTTTTAAAAAATCAGCCCAAGATTTATGCATGCAGGAGATTCAGCATCAGCTCTCTGCTTCCTTTTCAGCATCAGCTTGAGATTTGGACATAGGTGATTTATTCCCAGAAGCAGCAGCAGCCTGGACTTCTATATGTCTGCTGTGTAGGACACTTGCAAACAGCAAAGGAGTTTATCACATCAGTAATACACCAGTGAGAATGGCAGATACTTTTTGCTCCTGCAGCTGAGTCTGCTGTGATAGTGATTTGGAATTGGCATAAAAATATACATCAAGAGTGGGAACAGCAGAGCATACCAGTGTGAATAGCAGATGCCTTTTCTTTTCAACAATTACAAGATTTTGAGATTTGAGTAGACTTTGTTTTTGCAGATCAACTGCAAATGGTGGATGCATCATTTGCTTTTGCAGATAATTTGTAGACCACCATGTATGTGTATGAGCATGCACGCATGCGCACGCATGTGCGTGTGTGTGTGTGTGTGTGTGTGTGTGTGTGTGTGTGTGTGTGTGTGTGTGTGTTACCCTTTCCTAGGATGAGTACTGATAGATTAAACTGCCCTCTTTTTCCAGTCTCATGATGATTACTGATGGAGGGAGATGATTTGTACCAAACGGTATTAGTGAAAACTGCACATCCTTCTAGTCAAACAATGATTACTGATGGAGGAGGAGGATTTACACCAAACTGGATTACAGCAACCCCCCCCCTTCAGTCTCAGGATAATTACTGATGGAGGAGGAGGATTTACAGTCCCAGACAAACACAGACAAATCAGGTAAATCACTGGGGATGACAATTTAGTCACAAAGTCATAGTTATTTTTATTGCAAAATACAAGGATGACTTTCAGATTCCTTATTCTTCAGAAAATGCTTGCTAATGCAAAGTTTGTTATTCTAGAAAATTTCTAAGTATATAAGAGCAATATTTAAAATATCTTCCTGATTTTTGGGGTTTTGTCTCTGGTTTAAGCTAAGAAGTTGAGAGGGCAGAGAAGGGCTGTAATGATTTGCATTGTATGGATTTGATTGTGGTAAGCTGAGATACATTTCTGGCCCATTATTTATGAATGTATTCATTCCCTCTTTCTCAAGCAGATATCTGACATGTACAGTCATGCAAGTGGCTGTAATTGATGGTTTTGTGTGTGTGTGTGTGTGTGTGTGTGTGTGTGTGTGTGTGTGTGTGTGTGTGTGTGTGTGTGTGTGTGTGTGTGTGTGTGTGTGTGTGTGTGTGTGTGTGTGTGTGTGTGCAGCTCCTAGTAGGAACTGATTGTAGTAAACAGGAATGTAATCATATCAGCCACCTTTTTTTTTTTTGGTATGATCCTTGGTTTCCTTGTTTTGTTGACTGTTGACAGTGTGTTTATTATCTGGCTGTGAATAAAATGGACAGGATGAAGTCTATTAGTTTAATGTCAATATTTTAGCTGTGAATATATTTTAAATTCACCTTGTTCTTTTGTAAGTATGCAGGTGTGACATGCACTGTGTTGGGCTACAACACTTTATGCAGATGAGTAAGGCTATGAGATGCTTCTGTAGTGTAGTGTACAGTTTAATTCACTCAGCCTTTATTTATCTACTCTGTGATTTTGACCAAGTCACTTCACCAGACACTACTCCTAGGCTGTCCCAGAATAGGAGCATTTGCATCCAGTGGGTTGTCCCAAGCTGTTAGCTAAAGCATTGCTCATTTGTCTTTTGAATTCCTGCATCCTTCACATAGACACCAACTGATGCTTCACTATATATTGTTTGATTATAGGTCCCAGCATGACTTGTAGTTTAATGCATTTCTGGGCACATTTTCAATAAATTTGAGTTTCACAGAAAGAGTTGCTTACTGTTGCTCATGCTAAGTCTATTTTCAGTGTGAGACTGTTTTGTTTTGTTTAGCAAATGGCTGTCAGTGTTTTGCATTAAAATTTGAATTGGCATTTTAAAATTAAACAATATGCACACTGCAAGGTTTGAACGGTGTTTTAGGGTAATTAAGGAGAGACAGGCACATAATTGGGTACTAGTTTGACTGTGGATGTGATATAACCCTGCCTAGGACCACATTTAACCATGATCAACCTCTCCCTGGAACCACCTGCCTAGGGACATCAACAATCTAGAAACCATTAAATCTTTCAAAGAGGCACTTGACTAACATCCCTTTGCTAAATCTACCTGCAACTGCTACCATGACAATGGTTAGTTAACTTATCGTTCCATATCATGAATAACAATAAGAAATCACTCCAAACCAAGAAAAGTAGAAAAACTAACCAAAAGATAAGTGGCAGGACGATGGATCCTCTTTATTAAAACACACTTTAGTGCTTTTGTCAATGGTATGTGTGTGTGTGTGTGTGTGTGTGTGTGTGTGTGTGTGTGTGTGTGCGTATATATATATATATATATATATATATATATATATATATATATATATACACACACACACACACACACACACACACACACACACACACACACACACACACACATACACACTCACACACACATACACACTCACACACACACACACACACACACACACACACACACACACACACACACACACACACACACACGCACACATACACACTCACACACACACACACACACACACACACACACACACACACACACACACACACACATGCACACAGAGTGATATCTATATATAGATCTGTTTATCTCAATGCACTCTGACTGGATCTTTAAGTCTTACCCTATTATCTGCATTGAATCTTACAATTATTTTCTGAATTTTGTTATGTAGCTATTCTATATATAATATTTTTTATCTAAAAATAAATAGTCTACATGGCCCACCGCATAAGTAAGGGTGTCTCATCCAGGGACTAGGAGGTCATAACATCCCTGTATTCTTCCCTTATAAGGCCAATTATTGAGTACAATGCCCCTTTCAGTATGTACCTTGCAAAGCACATGCAACAGCTGGAGAGACCACAGAGGTTCCTCACCAGGAGAATCCAGGGCCTCAATCATCTATCATACACATATAGGCTAAAAGCCCTATTCCTCTACTCAGTTTCATACAGACTCCTCAGAGGTGGCCTATGTCAAGTGAATGAATACATTCATAAATAATGGGCCAGAAATGCATCTCAGTACCTATCTTCAAAATCTGTTGTAATCAACAACCACAGATTTCAGTAAAACTGGACAGGATTAAATCTGTCAATGAAAGAATTTACTGCATGCATCTATCTATATATATATATATATATATATATATATATATATATATATATATATATATATATATATATATATATATATATATATATATATATATATATATATATATATATATATATATATATATATATATATATATATATATATATATATATACATATACATATATATATATATATATATATATATATATATATATATATACATACATAGATAGAGATACACACACACACACACACACACACACATATACTGTGTACATCAACGATCTTAGTGTACCAAAATACATAATATTAGTCAGGAATGCAGGTGATGCATAAACTGGCTGTATGAACCCTTTGCAGGAATATTCAATAAAAGTACATTAAAGATTCTCCTCAGTTTTTATTGGAGTCATCAGATCCTCTTTCAAATATGGGAGACAGTAGAGGTAAGAAATGCTACAGACGCTAAAGTGACACAATAGACAGGAAATGAACTGTTTGTAGTGCACATATATGCTATATGCAGGAGGCTAATTAGACTGCTATATTACGTGTTAAGATTTATAAGACTAAAAGTTATTACTGTCAGTCTTTAATTCAGTAGTGCATAATATATTTATTTTGGATCTCTCATAAAACAAAAAAACATTAGAAGGATAGATAATTTTAAAAGATATTTCACTAAGAGCATGCTAAGAACGATGAATCGGTAGACTCTGTTACAGAATATATGACACAGACATGACTGTAGCATGTGAAACATATAGTGATGAAAACCTTTTCAGAGAGTTAAAACAAATAAGCATTCAAGTGAATGCAAATTTCGAGGCTTTCAGTATGATTGTAATTGAAACACAATGTAATGCTCATGAAGAAAAATGCAATCACATTAGCTGAAACTGCATTCAAAGGTGAACAAATTAATTAATCATGCATAGTAAGAAGAGCAGCAACAGCTGTTAAAAAAATAATAAAAGAATGCCATGATATCCATTTACATTTTCTTCATAATCACATTCTTTCTTCTGCTTGAAGCTTTCCTTTGTCTTGATGACATACAGAAATATGGTTCCAGTACAGAAATAGCAGTAAGAACAAAACTACCAAACAAGAATCAAGCCTATTCTCTCTCTTACAAAACCTCAGGATGGTACCCATACAACAGTCAGACTTAAGTTCAAATCTACTATAGATCATAGTGTGTGTGCTGTGCCTTTAAACCCACTGTAGTTTGTGGGCATGTGCATATAAGTACTGAGCACATTCAAGCAGAGTGCCATTTTGTGTAAGCAGCCAGAATGAAAGCATGTATGTGCAGTCCTTCACTTAGCTAGTTCATTTAAATCGTATGTTCCAGTCATCCATCCTGATGTGTTTGTATATAATAAACATCTTAAATGAGCACCCAAGCCTCATCATCCTATTTGAATACTAGAGACGAGAGACCTCTACCACTGGGGCAAAATCATTTATAAGACTCAGACCATCTTCTAGAATCCTCCTCCTCCCGCAATACAAAAACAGCAAACACCAGTTGTCTTTATGATAAAACTGAATGAACATCTCCTGAAGGATTCTGAATGCTTTAGGGGTAATGGTCAATTCTATGCACATCTTTAACTCTCTTTTATACTAACATTAGTTAATAAAATCACTTAATACTGCTTTTAACAATTAACCCAATAGGTTAGCTCAATGACAGTATGCTCACTTATTTGTTTATATGTTTAATCTACTGTAATGTATTACTATACAGTTCATTGTAAGCATAAAATTGTTTTCTTAAAGGCTCTCTGTGCTAATACATCTGTAAAGATTTGCCTATTGTGTTAATGCAAGACTGAACTTTTCCTGTTGGTGTAAAGTGCCCAAGTCATGATTAAAAGTAGTCAGTTGACAATCCAACCCACCAAATAACAATAACTAACTGAATAAATAGATAACTGGCCATCCCTCCATCCTTGCCAGGATTCTGTGGCTAATATATGCTCAGATCTACAGGGACTGTGAGGGACATATCCATATCTGTTCGAGAACCTGTTGTTTAACAACAAACCATGCATGATGTCATACCGAAACTTGTTGAGGTTCAGGTTCCCATTAATAAAGCTGCCTGACATATCATTGTTATCTATGGGTCTTTTTCTATGCCACCATTTGAGTATGTTAATTATCTAAATGTAATTGAAAAGCTTTCAGTATAAGGATGCAAATAATGGTTATATAGATGGAGGCAGAAAGAAAGTATAGGTGGAAGAAGAGGTTTGAGTTCATTCATTAAGAGAGATTTCCATTCTTCGACATTTCCATTTTCGCTGTTTCGGACATTCGGCGTTTCCATATTTCACGCAATATGTGTCACTCTTTCCATATTCGCGATTACGGTCTTTCGCTCTGCTAATAGGAAACCCCAAACACATTTCTGGAGGAAGAACTTGGGAAGATAAGCATATCTAAATCCCCAATGAAATCTCATGGCAACTTCTTTCAAGCAAATACATCAATAGCAGACTGAATTAAAACAAACTGTAAGAAATTTATTGAGGTCGACTTCTTTCTATAGTCTATTATCAAACACATTTGTCAAAGCTAAAGTTTTCTAATATAAGATGCAGTATTTAGTATATTATCCATTTAGACAGCCGTGTCAATGTTGTCATATATCATTTCATCTCAAAGTGCAGATTCTCAGTAGTTATGCAAATGTGGTCTTCATGCATACTTGCTTAAGAACAGTGGCATTGTTCATAAGGTTATGCTCTGTATATGGAATAAATTGAAAATTCTGTTCAATAACACTGAAAGGTGAAAAAGTAAAAACAAATGGCTTAAATTGTGACCGTGATTAAGGCAATCTGAGTACTAGAGAATTTTGCATGCGGAGTATTGGGAATGAGTGGTTCCTGCCAGCTCAGTCATGGGGGAGGGACTTTAATCTTTAGGGACAAAATCATCATGTAGGTGAATTTCTTGACATACATGTCTCAAACGCATACTAAGTTGATTATGATTGGAGGCCCTATCATAATCCTTTATACTATAGATATATAAGAATTATACTTGCTAAGCAGTGCTGTAGCTGGCTCTTCTAGCACTCAGTGGTGCTGCACAATCTGGCATCCCTCACCTCTAAGTCGTGGAGCAAAAAACAAATAAAAAACAAACAAAAATGGGTTCTGCTGTAGCAAACTGCTTGCAACATGTATATGAATCAGCTTGCTGTCACTTACACCATACACAAAGTGCTGAAGGAAGTATCGCTTCAGTTCTAACAGGCTACAAAAGCAGGATCAGAATTCATTTCCATACCTGCATTCAGAAATTCTGATATCAAAATAAATAAATACTGACTCTGCATAACTGGCAAATCAGCATTTATTTATCATGCCCCCTAAAGTCTTATTCCCAAGGCAACTACCCTTCACCCCACCCTACTTATTCCTCAGTAAATAAGACATTGTAAAAGGGGGTAGAAATATCAGTTAAAGATGAGTTTTCTTCTGAAATATTGCACTTTATTATTTTCTGAAAAATATTATTTTTTAAGAATGAATGTCACATGAATATCACATAACTGTGCAAGAAATCCTTGCAAAGTATACCATTACTCTTACCTTATAATCTAATCACTGCAAACGGTTGCATTCATTTTTCTGTGCAACAGAATCCTAATTATATTTAAAAAGAGACTTTCTATTTTCTGGATGCCTTGTATTTTCATAAATTTTCAAAGAAGAAGGAAGAAATAAAGTATTACTTGTTCATTCCAGATATTTAAGCTTTGATTTGGTACATACAGTAATGTAATCTGGGATATTTCAAGGTGAACAAAATAAACCTGGCACAGGGTAAAACATCAAGCAGTAGTATATTCTTTGCAGTGAAATATTACCAGTGTAGTGTAGCATGCTTTACTAAATCTCTGTAGACATAAGTGTTAAATGAAAAAACAGCTATTCAAAGTAAAACAGTAGCTTGAATTTATACAGATCTACATACATTAATATAACTGCTGTATGCTAAGGATTACATAAAGTATAGCTTATTGTATCAATCTGCTTTTTCTCTATTTTTTCTTAGAAGAATATGAATAACTTTACTATATTATTTTTATGAGAAAGAATAAAAAAATAAAACATCTCTTGTTCTGCAGCTGAAAAATATTTCTGTTTTTAAAATACTCAGAAATGTACATAGCCTCTTCTCTGTTAGCCTAGTATAAAAAAGTAATTACAATGCAAAAAAAGTATAATAAACGATGAAAGAATAATAGCTCAAGGCACTCTAATTACAAGTCAAAACAAATTCCATTTATTTGTTAGTAGGGAAAGCTAACAAGACCTGTAGATCTTCGAAAGATTAAAGGCTGTAACCTTTAAATGAAAATTAAAGGTTAATTAAACCAATTCATATGGGACTTTCTTCAGTGTCTTAATCATATTGTGATAAGAAAGTAGTTAACAGCCTTGCTTTTGATAGGGTACCTTATTCTGCATCCCTCTACACATCCTCCAGATTATACTAATAGTTTAAAACTCTAATTGTACATTTATTTGACATTATTTAACTTACATTATTTTCCTTAATTTGACTTTATAAATCCAATGATTTCAATGAATTATACATTTTACAAAAAAGGTAGTAATGGTGTCTCCGTGTATTCATTACAAACGTCAGATATAGTCACTTTGGTTCCTATATAAATCATCTGGAAAGCACCAGTATTTTTTATGCAACATCCTTTGCCTACATAAAAGCTCTTGTATGAGCCATCTGGAGAGTATAAGTACTGTTTATGATACACCTTTCTGTCAGCATAAAAGCTCTTGTTCAAGCCTTCCAGAAAATACTAGCATTCTTTATACAACACTTTTCTGCCTGCATAAAAGCTCCTGCATAGGCCATCTGGAAAGTACCACTATCCTTTATGCAACACCCTTCTGCCTGCATAAAATAATGATGCAGGTCAAAAGTACCAATATCCTTTAAGCAACACCATTCTGCCTATATAAGAGCTCCCATGCAGAAAGGACCAGTATCCTTAACACAGCACCCTTCTGCCTGCATAAAATAATGATGCAGGTCATCTGGGAAGTATCAATATCTTTTAGGCAACAGCATTCTGCCTGTATAAGAACTACCAGGCATAAATTACCAGTGTCCTTTATGTAACACCCTTCTGCCTGTATTAAAGCTCCTGTGTATGCCATCTGGAACGTATGCGTTTCTTGTAACCCATTTGTATCTGTATAAACACTGTAAAAAAGCCTACTTTAGCAGTTAATGTACTACCACTGCAAGAAATGAGCAAAAGTCAGCTCAGCAGTAATTTAAAATGATAAAAAGAAACCTTCCAAACTATAAAACCTGAATCATTCAACACACATATATAACATTTTAGTGCATATGACACCAATAACTCTTTTTATGTATTAATGCAACTGTTGGACATCTGACCAACGCAAGTAAGTTTGCACACTTGACAAAGCAGAAAAGCATGAAATGTTAATCCTTGCTGATTTAATTATTGGAAAAAAATAATCTCTTTTAATAAAACATTCAATTTACTTTGTTGTGTAATTATTATTTTCAGTTCTTGTGGTGTTATTAATAGAATTATTAGTGGTGAGATCTCACCATACAGAAAGTGTGCATTTCAGCAGTTTGGTGATCAAAAATTGTGAATTCCCACCTCCTTGACAGTAAAATTATTTGACAAGGGGTACTACTGCCCTCAGTCAATATGCCACCTTATTCACCAGTACAAATGCTCACTTGTATGATAAGCAGCCTGTCAGCATTCCACTGGCATTCTACTGTATGTTAATGTACAGATAATTATTCACCCTTACCACTAATACTCGATAACTATTTATTCTTATCACTAAGTGATATTTATTCTTACCACTATTTGACAATTTTTAATTCTTACCACTAATACTCGATAACTATTCTTATCACTAAGTGATATTTATTCTTACCACTATTTGACAATTATTAATTCTTACCGCTAATACTTGATAATTATTCATTCTTACCACTAAGTGATATTTGTTCTTATCACTATTTGACAATTATTAATTCTTACTACTAATACTCGATAACTATTTATTCTTATCACTAAGTGATATTTATTCTTACCACTATTTGACAATTATTAATTCTTACCACTAATACTTGATAATTATTCATTCTTACCACTAAGTGATATTTATTCTTACCACCATTTGACAATTATTAATTCTTATCACTAATACTCGATAACTATTTATTCTTATTCTTATCACTAAGGGATATTTATTCTTACCACTATTTGACAATTATTAATTCTTACCACTAATACTTGATAACTATTCATTCTTATCACTAAGTGATATTTATTCTTACCACTATTTGACAATTATTAATTCTTACCACTAATACTCGATAACTATTTATTCTTATCACTAATACTCCATCTTTCTCAGCAGACAGTTGTTTAGACTTTCCTACTTGCCATAACATAATCAGGAGACAACAGTCTTTACCACATACAACATTTCACTCTGTTCACCAAAACCAGGAGATATCTAAATACTGATTGTATCTTACAAGTGTCTATAAGAAGAGCTTTGTATTAGCATGCACTGTGATGGATTCCAAGGCTGAAATGTAAATGCATGCCATTATTAATTGATTTAATTTCTCAACAATTTGCCAGAAACCACCTAGAGTTTATAAAAATTGACCAGTGTAATAAAATCTATTCTTTTACAAATGTTGGAGAATAGGGAGGTACAGGTGATGATTAACTGTTTGCATGTCATTTGGTATAATGATAATAATTACTGCATTATGCGGAACTAACGTTATCCAAGCTACTGTAATTTAACTAGTTTGGGCATAGAGCTCAACTGCTTACTTCCAGAATGAGGGACAAAGCTAGACATAATCAGAGACAATCTGGGACAGTTTCAAATACTAGTGCTATTAACATAGAATAGGCCTTTCTACTGTACCTGTTTTGGAGAAACGTTCCTATTTTCAGCCTTGATTGAACCCTGCACATGATGTACTTATTTATGGAGGTATGTCTCTGTTTTTTAGGCTTGATTTATCCCTTCACACATTTTTCTGACTCATTCTCATCCCCACATTATTTTTGAAAATGTCTAGTATACAGAAAACAACACTACATGAGCAACACTGATTTAAAGTAGCAAAAATGATGTAAAGAAAAAGGACACACATCTTACATCTCCCTTTTTCAGAAGCAAAAATAAATTGACCTTGTAAGGTAGAATTTTGCAATATAGTTCATTAAAGTCTACAGAATTTACACCATCTTTTGACAACGTGCTTATATTTTCCAGCATTTTTGCCACTCTTGTTTTTTGTTTTTTTTTAACATGTTTCTAAGTAGCATCCCACATTCCTATTAGAAACAGTAATGTGCTATTTGGTATTCAAACTGTATGCTAATTAGATGAGTGAGTTTTAGCTGGATGTACCTACTTTTCAATGGCCTTTGCACCTATTTTTAATGTCTGCAGGTTGAAAGGTATGACTTAAAAGATGACAATAAACAAAAGTGAATTAATTTGCATTTTCTGACCCAAAGGAAATTTATAACTTTAATTATTCTTAAGTGCAGCCACCACCTTTTCTCCCAATATTATCAGTTTTAGGAGGGATTAGGAGGGATAGAGAAAAATCCTTAACAACAAACTGATTTTGTCATCTTACAGGTGGAATAAGGTTAGCAGAGATTTTATAAGCTCAATACTAGGTATTCTTCTGTTGATGAAGCATTGTTGAGAAGGATGGTCAGTTAATCCCATGCTGTTTGGGAGTGCATTCACTGTTAAAACCCATATAGTGACAGTTCCAGTGATACTGTCTTGCTGAGGTAAGTTGCTAAGTCTAGCTAAGCACTTCCTGATTATTTTGTGTGGCATATCATTTAGGCTGCTCAGACTGTATAAGGTGGGCGAGGGTTTGAGTTTAAAAAGAGGTAACTAATTATATGTTGTTTCTTCTTTTACGGGAACAATGTCACTACTGAGCACAAGCTAGTTGAGGGTTTCTATGAGGAGAAATGGCAGCAGCAGGAGAGATGCATGTACAGTCATATCTAGAAGCTGAAGCTGCTTCCTTGTAGAGTCAGAGTCCAAGGAGGGACAGACAGTCACGTGTATTGGGGAACAGTCCTGCAAGGCCATTTTGGAACCTGCTTTTACAAACAGCCTAACAGTGAACCAGCCAATTAAGTTAGTCAGTTTGGATGTTACCTGGTATAGTAGCTAGCAGTTTCAGCTAACTGTGGACTATTAAGAAACGTTTTTGACTCAACTTTTTACTCATATTGGGTCATAGTGTTTGCTCATTTTTCAAAGCAGTATAACTGTCAGGGCAATTTACGTTATGGAGGTGGGAGCTTTGTGGATTCACAGCCTGAAACCTAAATGAAAGTGATACAGTGTCTTGAGCAGGGTATGCCTCTTGCTTAGGATTAATGATCTAGTAGACACAATAAGCCTTTCTACAGCTGCCAGGGGTCAATGTGTGTAAAAATAAGCTCGGTACTTTTAACCTGGGCAAGTGGGTGTGGTTGGCTCCAAGCATGTGCATGGTTGATCACACTCTGATGGGATTCTTGTACTAGGGCAGGGCATGAGGTGGCTGGGTCACCAAAGGGGAACAATGAAGGGTTTCATTTCATTTTTATTTACTGCCCATATCAGGCATCTCTTCTGCAATCTAAGAGATGGTGTGTGTTCAGGGTCTTCCTATAAGTAAACATCACACTTTTTTACTAAAGTTTCATGGCTATTGGGTACAAGGTCCTTTATGTTGGTTACTCAGCTCTTAGTCGTGCCTGGGCTCTAAGTGGGGATTCCCCAGAAATCTGAGGCCATTATCACCAGGGTCAACTATAACTTTGTGTCAGAATATAGGAACCAGAAGGTATTTCAAAGAGTTTTCAATAGGTAAATGCTAGTAGGACTGCTGGTCCATTTAATGTTTCCTGTTGATTCCCTCATAGTTTGTCAGTGGGTTAGCACTTCGAGAAGTAAGGAGAGGCAGGCTGAACCATCAGTTGTGTTCTCCTTGGGACATCACTCAATGACAGAATTGTTAAGCAATCTCAGCAGGCCAGTATGCCTTAGTAGCAGAATTTAGGAACCTGCTCAACAAGCCAGATTTTTGGGGGCCTTTCAGTTATTATCAACCCTTGAGGGCTTCCCTTGTTAAGCACATAATATGAGTTGCAGTTAATAATGACAAGACCATGTCTATGTGCTGCACAGCATTGGGTTTCAATTTAAATTAAAGATTCTGTAGTCAGGCTGGTAATATTACAGATGCATTACTCTTCTGTCTTCTGATTAGTGAGGATGCATTCTGGGCATTAGTTAGGCCATGTGGACATTTCATTGTTTTTTCAGTTCGTGGGAGTTGATGGGTTAGGGACTTGTATATGAATGAGTGGTGACTGGTTACTCCATGGCAGCCTTCATGGACTATGAAAATAAGATAAGCATTGCCAATCCCAGGCTCACTAGGTCAACAACAGCAGCTTATCAGTATAAGAATGTGTAAGAAAGATAGCACCTCATTCTGATAAGCTTATGGTGATCCAGATTTTAGACACAAAGACACCTAGGATACAAGGGGTGCAGTCATTATGGAAATTGTTTGCTTAGGATAGATTCAGTTTCATTTTACATCTATTGCCAAGAGCAATCCTGGAGGAGCAAAAATTTAGTTGTCCATCTTCCCGATGTAGGTAACCACATTTTACTGGTTGCCCTGGTGGCTCAAGAGATTTTCATTCCCATTCACCACAATGTTGCAGGTGTAAAAGAATTATGTAATAGCTTATCTTTGTCTTGGGGTAGTTAGGACATAGGAAGAGTAGTGGTCAGCCCTGTGGTCCTTGAGGATATCCTGAGTTTGCCATCAGGTTTTATTGACAAAAAGTCAATTATTGACTTTCATAGTTTAGGATATGGTTAAAGGTTTCTCCAGTAGGTCCATGCATTCAATGGACACTGGCTGGTTAATGTATCATGGAAGAATGCATTTGGTCAGCAAGCATAGCATTTATACTAAGTTGGCTTGTCTGTGTTCTTAGTTATGTGAAGACATTTGGTTAGTGAGATATGATAGTCATTTCAATGCAGTGATGTTCCTGCAATGCAGTCTAGGTAGTTCAGCCCAGGGCAGTCCAATAAAAGATAGGTCAGCATGGCAGAGTTTCCTTTCCTCTACTTTTATCAACTACAGCAGGTTTTGTTTTTTGTAGGCCGGCTTCTGTTGCCTCATCAATGGCATAGTATTAAGTTCCAGAATGTTGATAAATGCTTCCCAGGGGTTTATAGTATGTACAGAAGGTTTTGGATTCCCCAAGCTAACTCCTTTTGAAGTCTCCACCTGTGGCTGGTGCATAGGTAGGCACCAGACTTTGCTAGGCATAACTTTCATGGATGACTGGTGTTAACGCTCTAGAACATATGGTTCTTAGGTATGTTATAGGGCCAACTGTTTACAATCATCAAATTCTGTTACATCAGGTTGGCTGGACACATTATAGAAGAATTAATTACTACATTCTAGGATATGATTTTAAGTCCTCCATGTCATTCATAATCTTCTCAGCTGTTAGCAGCAGAGCATCACTCTCTGCCTTTGCTATATTTTAGTTGGGTATCATACCAAGCTGTATTTGGGATAGTGTGTTACATGTAGCAACTTTAGAAGCACCCAGAAAGTGTATTTTAATAATAAGGGTAGAGGGGCTGTACAGTGGCTGGCTATAGCACTATGTGGCCATTGGGAGTTTAGGCAGGGATCCCCCAGGTTTGTACTGGGGGATTTTCCTTGAGATGACATTGGTTTAGTTAATTTAACATGCAATCACTCTCTCTCTCTCTCTCTCTCTCACTCACTCAGTCAGAGGAATGGTTAAAAGTTTGTGATTCCTGATCAGAAGTTGGCAGCAAATGACAAAGGGAGGAAGAAGTCAAAACAAGCAAAGTATTAGTTTAAGATAATAATAAAGGATATATGTCTATATTATCAGTATTTGTATATCGAGTCACTATTATAATACTTAATTATAAACTCATATTTTAATGCATAATGTGGTTCTTACCTTTAGGGTTCACTCCTGTTTTGTGCACTAATGAATAATTACATATGTTGCCCAGTCCTGGAAGTTATGCTCGGTGGTCACATTTAATATGCTCCAGAAGCCTAGGAGACTTTCATCTCGCTCTTTATAGTTCATCTGGCTCTGCTTTCATGGCCAAGAAAGAGGGATGGTTGCTGGATGGCTTTCTTCCCTTTCATCCCCCCTCTTTTCCTGGACCAATTTATCAGGGTGCATGATGGGTAAGCAAGCTGCATACAATGCTGCCTTGGTGAAATGGTTATGCATGGCTGAGGAGATGCTATCAATATTTCACTCTTTTTGGGGTAGGCAAGCCAATCAGTAGAGACGTTTGGCACACTAATCAGAAAAGGGTCTGCCAGTAACAATTATGCTTCAGAGACTGGATTATCTATGACTGCTGTGAAGATTGTATGTGTTTTTTGTCTGGATGTCTCACTTATTTACAGTTATAGTAATGCAAATTTACTGGTTGCACCAGCATCATGTGCTATATGTTTATTTATTTATTTGTATTTGTTTTCCAGGGTAGAGCACTGATTTCCATGGACCTTCTTTTTCAGATTTAGCACAGGACCAGTTTCTAGTTAAATGACTTGCTCAGAGTCACAGAGTTAGACATTGGAGCCTCTGTGAATCAGACCTTGCACCACTAGACAACAACAATTGGTTCATTAACAGCTCCTTAATACTCTAAGCCAATTTTGATGCAGGCCTGGGGACAGTTTGTGTTCATGCACAGATGATTTTTGCCCCTGAGACTGCACACAGCTGCTACAGGGGTGTGCCTGCATAGTCTCAGCTTCTGAGGGTTAGTTAACCTGGAGCCAGTATACTCTAGGCACAGACCTGGCAGAGTGGCTGGTGAATTTATCTCCAACCTCTTTATATTATAGACAGTTGCTGTTTTTCTCCCACCCCCCCCCCTTCTATTCATGGGCCAGTTTAGCATGGTGCATGACAGATGAGCAGGTGATATTCGATGTTGCATTTGTGGAATGGTCATGCTTTGCTGAGACTCCACTAACAGCATGCCACTCTATTTGAGGACAGGCAAGCCAACTGGTGGGGTGGTTTTGCATGCTAAGCAGAAAAGGGTCTGCCTGTAGCACGTAGGCCTGTGAGGCTGGATTATCTATGATTGGTGTGGGTTTGTTATCTAGGCAGCTCTCTTGTTTACAGTCATCCTCATGCATATAAATGTGGTGCACCAGTATCATGCATCTTAATGCTATTTCTTAACGTGTGCCTGGGGACAAAAAGCATAATATCACTTTTATCATAGTTTGGTTTTAACTCATTCCTCTTCAACCAGTTACTAACTGCAGAGATTCTTACAAATGATTTATAAACATTATCATGTCATAAACATTCAATTTTAATATCATCATCATACTTTGATAACCAATAATTACTTGCTATGGACAAAAAGAAAGGAAAATGTAAAAAAATGTCCCAAGCCCAAGCCCTGGGGAAGACCAGAATATATGCTGTTCCAATCTGAATAGTGACCATGAACTTTAAGTCTTTGTTTTCTGTTCTTTAATCAAAGATGCCTTGACAATGCAATACTTCAGTTAAAAATGCATTACAGTTCCAAGTGTTGACAAAACATTATATGACAAATGGTAGTATTCCCATGTAATCAACTCTTTAATTTTCCAGTTATTTGATCGATCTATTTCAGAATAAATGAGCATCTTAAGCTTCTCCTGATGTACCAAAAACACCCCATTTACAGGCAGCTCCTTTTCTAGTTAGCATGCCAAACCACCCAAAATACACATTCTAATCCTATCACTCCTGTCCATACTCCTCTGTCCACTACTACACCTCACTGCCCTGGATCCCATCTCCTCCTCACCCCATGATTCCACCACCTCTACCTCACTTCTTACATATCTCCTAACCTTTATCTAATAACCCCTCTCTTCCAGTGCAAACTAAAAATCACACCTCTCATAAATAGGATACATATAACCCCAACAGGTTACACTAACAAATGCTTTCAACAACACAACTCCAAATTTCCCACAGATCAAGAGCCCTTATCCTACATATTTACATTCCCCACTTTGCCTTTATCAGGAGATATACACACCAACTCAGGCTCCACTACAAACAATATGTCTGCATCACCACTTAGAACTAATTCCCATTAATCTATTTTCACGTAACTATAAATATACAAAGTATTTGCAACAAAATCTCCAATGTACATGCATGGATCACCCAGAACTAACCTGACATCATTGCCATTACTGAGACCTGGTTAAAACCGTACATTAAAGATTCTGAATTTCTCTCCCCTGGCTTTCAAACTGTAAGATCTGACAGACCCAACAAAAAAGGAGGAGAAATAGCACTAATCTTTCCTAACTCATGCAGCATCATACCCTACACAAATCCCATTCCACAATTACCAAATGCCGAAATTTCCATTGATCTCCTAAAAATTAATAAACACAAAAATCTTTGTATCATTGCTCTTTACATACCCCCTGGAAACAATATCCCTCTACTAGAAGAAATTCTAGCCTGAATCTCTAGTAACATTAAAAAATAAACTCTTATCCTAAATGATGTAAATATCAATTGTACAAACCTGAACTCTAACTCCCATACCTCTAATATTAACCTATTCAACTTTACCCAGCTCATAAAGACCCCTACCAGACCACACAAGGATAACATCATGGGATCCACCCTACACTGGATTCTCGTCTTCCACCCCAATAAAATATCTGAAGCAGGCACTCTTCCAGACACAATGAGTGACCACCTCCCCACCTATATCTGCCACTATCCCTCATCCCTCCAAAATCAGCACCAGCACAAATATAAACAGACAAAAAACTTAACTGATTTCAATCCTCTAATCTTTACAGATATCCTCAAAAATATATAACTGGCAGATACTAAAAACTCTCCCACTTGACATTGCTGTAGATTATATCAATAGCACATTCCTAGACACACTAAATAGCCTTGCACCACTCCATATGAAATGTATCAAAACAAACTGTGCTCCTTGCTTAACCAAACCCACTAATAATCTGATGCACCTTAGAGACAAAACCTGGAAACTTTATCAAACTAACAAAACCAAGACACCCTGATACACTTTAAACAGCTCCATAACCAGGTAAAAAGATGGTACATAATGACAAAATATCTACTACGCAACACCGCAATCTAACCATGAACAAATCCCCCAAAAATTCTGGAATTCCATCTCAACTCTCCTGAACCCTGGTACAAAAAGCAATCCTTGTCCTTCCCCTGACAAACCTTTTCATGAATTTGCCTCCCTCTTTAATCCATTCTTTATAAACTCAATAGCCAACATTACCACTAGCTTTCCTCTTAACAAAAACAGCATAAGTGACACTACTTCACCAAAAAGCTCTTCCACCTTCTCCATCTCTAAATGCTCCACTTCCACCCCTGAACCCAACCCCCATTTTACCCCATTTCTACCACAACTATTAAAAAGGCTACTATTTAAGCTCAAACCCTGCTCTAATGCTCCTGACAATGTACCCCCAAGATTTCTAAAAGTTGCAGCTGAAGCCATTGCATTCCCTATAAGTATTCTAATCAAGAGATCCATCCAAGAATCTTATGTGCCCAAATTATGGAAGAAAGCCTACATTCGTCCTCTTCATAAAGGTGGAAAAAACAAGGATATCTCCAACTTTCAACCTATAGCTCTCTTGTGCCTCATCTCTAAGATCATGGTAAAGTGCATTCACTTTCAGCTAATGCCCTTTCTACTTCAAAACCGCCTTCTGTCTTTCACACAGCTTGGGTTCAGACCTGGCCACAGCACTACAGCAGTCCTTTCCTGGATACTATTAACAGAGCCCGTGATAATGGGAAATTAGTATCTACCTTATTTTTGGGTCTTTCAAAGGCATTTGATACAGTTTCCCACAATTTGCTACTATTGCAACTTTCTAACTTTGGACTTATCCCCCCACCCCCACTCTCAGTTGGTTCTCAAGCTATCTAAAAGACAGACAACAGGCCATCAAATGACAAAACTCTATCTCTTCCTATCATAACACCTCTACTGGAGCTCCTCAAGGCTCCATACATGGTCACCTCCTTTTCAATATTTTCATTAACAATTTCCAAACATCTATACCCAATGAGGCCCTTATTCAATATGCAGATGACTCAACCATTGTCTGCATAGCTGACTCATTTTCTGAACTCCAACTCAAAATCCAAACAGCCTTCTCCACCACTGAATCCTGGATGCTTAAAAACCACCTAAACCTCAATCCAAATAAATCCGAGACCATGCTTCTAACCCCCAAACAATCAACCCTGTTGGGCAAAGCTATGTTTCATATCTTCTCCTAAACTAAAGTGCCAATACAAATTGTCAACCACACAAAACTTCTGGAAGTAATCAAAGAATGAACATCTAAAATTTGATATTCACCTGCAACTAAACATCCAAAAAACCCATTAGAAGCTTGGAATGCTCTATAGGCACAAGTAGTTCCTCAGCCCCTCTACCAAACAAACAGCCTCTACTTACCTACACCCTTCCATAATGTATGGAGCCCCTCTACTTACCAACCTCCAAACCACTTTAAAAGCCAAACTCAAAACATGTTATAATAAAATTTGAAAAGTTCTCAATTAATTCCAAACACCTCTCCCATTACTGTACTGTTCTTCACTCCCTAAAATGGCTAATACTACCAAACTACCTCAACTATCTGCAAATTTCTACTGCTCACAGTCTTATATTCAAACCTTCTGAATGTCCTGCCCTTAGTTCTATCTTCACTTTCTACCTGCTAAATAGGGCCCTCAGATCTGAGAATCATTAACTTCTTCATGTTCACAATCCCGACCTGCCAACTGGCCAACTTCTCTTCTCTTACTGTTTAGCCAAGAAATGGGATGCTCTACTATTAGCTATCAGAACAATCCAAAATCCTGCCCACATCAAAACTTCTCTCCACACCTACCTATCTTCCACCTGGAACTGTTCCTGCACTCAGTCAGCCTCATTGAATATCTAAATCTAATGACATTTTCTCTCCCTACTTTCTATACTGTGTTTTATCCATAAATCCTCTATCCCAATGATTATCTGTTCACTAGTAATTGTCTAGTCACTGAATCTGCTAAATGTGCTGTCAACTTTGTAATCCAATATTGTTAGATGATGATATACTACCAATGCATATAATTTTACTTGTTTGTTCTGTTTATTGTACTGAATGTATCTTTCAACTTTGTAATCCAATATTGTTAGATAATGGTATACTACCAATGTGTTTAACTTCATTTGATTGGTCTTTTTATTGTACTGAGGAGCTTTTCTTCACAGGCCCTCAATGAAAATGGACTGTATACAACACAGTGGACTTTCCTAGTTAACAAACTACAAACAAATTAATTAAATAAATAAATAAATAAATAAACACATATTCAATGGGCACAAGACTGAAACTTAACCTGAATAAGATGCCAGTCTGTCACATGGCTCACAGACATTAACACATTAATTGCACATAGTGTGTAATCAATTAAAGATAATTGAAAGATGTGTCAATTCACGTCATGCATCTTTAGGTTGTGGGGGAGAAACAGAGCACCCCAAACAAAAACTTAATGAAAAACAAAGAGATGTGAGTCAAACATGCTAACCAATTTGCCATTATACCATCTAAATCAGTGACAGTTCATAGGGAGTTACTAGGCATGCAGTCCAGGAGACTATTAAATTTCTAATTTTCCCAAAGCACTGTTTGATTAAGTGAATTGCTCAAGGTCACACAGTAAGCAAATGAAGGCCAAGGGAGTCGTAGTCTGAACAACATGAAGTAGCTTGTTAATGGTTTACCTATGCTAATGTGAAGTGCTGTCTTTTTCACCACAAATGTTATAGTGAAAAATGGTGAGACAAAAGCAAAATAAAAAGCACAAAAAGTCTTTTTGCAGGGTGGCAAGCCCCCTCCCCCTGCAACCCCCCCCCCCAAAAAAAAAATGATATTTACCAACTCCATGGTCATACAACAGTAAAGAAAAGGAGAAACCCCTGAGAAAAATGTGCCACCAGCATGCACAGTCCATTACATGATGACGAAACTCAATGGAGTGAAGACACACAACGGTAGTGTCAGCGATGACTTATAGGTATGCAACCCATAGCTTTAATCATCTGCATTAACTGACAGATCTCCTCAGTGCTAACTACCAGGGCATGAAACAATCTATCATAACTCAACCAACTTATAACTTTTTACTTTGATCAAATACTGTTGCCAGGTTTGAACTTACAGCCTACATAAGTCCTTCTTTATCAGATGAATTTTCACCATGCATATGCAGTAAAGTGCTGTAATGGTTAAAATTGCTGTACATGTGGACATATGAGTGGTGCAGCTGTTGCGTTGATGCCTCACAGCAAGAGGTTCTCTGGCTCACTTCTTAACTGGGGGGTGCCTTTTGTGCAGAGTCTGCATGTCCTCCCTGCGTTTGTGTGGGTTTCCTCCAGGTGCTCTGGTTTTCTCCCATGTTACAAAGACATGTGTCTGGAGCATTTCTCCCTGGCCCACTGCAGAAAATTGGCTTCATTCCAAGTTGGACTTTCCTGGTAAATAAATAAACAGGTGATTATTCAGAATCATCATTTATCAGACATTACATGCATATTTTTTGTACTATTTTGGATCTCTCCAGTCTTACATGTAGAAAGGAGGAAACAATAGCAAAACCATACTACAGAGAATATTTGTATTAAAATGAGCAGTAAGATTTAAACACATGTTGTGTAGTACTTGGGGACAAAGTACCAGAAAATGTTGTGATATAAAACAGTGCCAGTACTGATAAGCAGATAAGTTTCTTTGCAGCAAGTCTCCCCTGTGGCCCTTATGTTGGGGGCACAGAAGGATAAAATCCTGACTGTGGCCCAGATGACTTATGTTCAGTTAGGAACTTGGGTGCTTGATGGCACAGCCGGGGGGGTGGGCATGGCCCTTCTGCTGGATTCATATGCTTAGGGGCATCCTCGGTTGTTAACCTTTAGCCAGGAGTGCATGTAGGAGATGTTGTGCTGAGGGTGAAACAGCTGTGGCTAAGTCACTATGGAGATAGGACAATGTGTAAGGTAGCCCACTGCACACCCTTCCCTAGGATTGGACAGGCTCATGCAGGGTGTTGGTCCTTAAGAGAAAAAATATTCCTTGGCAGCAGTGTGACACTCCTCACAGAGTGATGCAGATTGAGGATGCCTTGTTATCACACGATGCTCAAAATATACACAGATGAGCAGTAGAACATGAATAACATTGTTAACATAATCTACTGACAGTACTGCTATGTATCAAGACCATCATCTCACATAGGGCTGCTGCCATTTGAAATACTTACTGATAATTCAAAGGCCCATCCCCTAACCCAGGACACCATAGGCATACCTCCATTGTAAGTGGTACAGTGTGCATACAAAAGTGAAAGACATGCCCTTATCACACATAACTCCACCTACACATGGACATATATATATATATATATATATATATATATATATATATATATATATATATATATATATATATATATACAGATGTTTTGGTAGAGCTTAGTACAGTCAGTTCACAAAAATATTCACACACATGCACTCGTCATGCATCTCTCTTTCTATCAATATGTGTGTGTATATATATATATATATATATATATATATATATATATATATATATAGATATATGCATTTTATATCTATATATATATATATATATATATATATATATATATATATATGTGTGTGTGTTTGTATATGTATATATATATATATATATATATATATATATATTTATTTTTTATATCTATATATATATATATATATATATATATATATATATATATATATGTGTGTTATGTGTGTGTGTGTGTGTGTTTGTATATGTATATATATATATATATATATATATATATATATGGGTCTACTGTATAAGTTCGAAAATACACTTCTTTGAACTCACACAGTAGACCCTGGGTTACGCAAAAGTGCACTTAATCGAAACCGCTTCAACAAATGGGCTACATACTGCCCTTTAATGCAGTAGTCACGGACCTTAGGGTTAGGGCGCAGGTCATGGTAAGTGGATAGCTAGTAGGGCTATCCCCTTATCATAACCTGTGCCCTAACCCTAAGGTCCATGAATACTGCACCACAGTGGAGGACATAACATGTTTTCCTGCTGTCCTCAATTGTAGTGCGATCGGTTCGTAGAAGCTGAGTTCGGGAAAGTGCACTTCGAATAAGTGCATTTTCCTGTAACTGAGCGGTCTACTGCTCTTTTTCGAATACGTGGTATTAGATGAAAAGCAGTAGACCAATATATATATATATATATATATATATATATATATATATATATATATATATATTCAGTTCTGATGCTTGAATTACTGAAATATCAAATTTCAGTATCTTGAAATGAGAAGAACGAAACTCCACAACAACAAATACCGATACGAAAACACCGAACCCTCCCCGACAGAAAACTACACAAAACAAAAAAAACATAAGTAACTAAACACACTACTCTACAGTTAAGCAGGGGGCAAGCCCCCTGCACCCCTCACACACACATATATACCAACTCCAAGCTCGCACTAACACAAAAACAGCAACACACCTACCTCTACGAGGCCTATGCTCCCATTACACACACACCACACATGCAAAACAATCACTACACTCAACACTTATACACACACACACCCTCACCCACCGACCCTAAACTGCACCTACAACATCCAAACATATCACAAAAACATATCCCTTCCCTAAATCCTTAACTACTTCATACTTACCTACATCTCCAAACAGAACCAAACACTGACCACCATCTTCAACACTCACACACACCACTATGTCTTAAAGACACAGCACACTTTACACACACACTGGGAAATACCACACATCTGACATCGTCAGATTTGACAAAGTACAGTTTTGTTAAACTGCACTTTAGTTCCTCTGGACTCAAGATATTGAAATTCAGTATTTCAGTATTTCACACGTCAGAAGTGAACCTGTATACATATATATATATATTTATATGTGTGTATATATATATATATATATATATATATATATATATATATATATATATATATATATATATGTATATGTATATGGGATCACTACTAAATATCGAATTACGAAATTCCGGGAATCTGAAACCTAAGACCAGAATCTCGAGTTTCCGTAATCTCGAAGTAAAAAAATAATAAATGTAAAAAAAAAAATTTAAACAGGTGTATGCAGGGGGAAAGCCCCCCTGCACCCCCCACACCCCCCTGCAACTTAATTATACCAACTCCGAGATCACACTACAGTGGAGTGAATGGCAAAAATTTCTGTTCCACTCTGCACTACACTATTTTGCTGTTCCTCCACTGTGCTGCGATCTCGGAGTTGGTATGTTTAACTTGCAGGGGGTGTGAGGGTGCAGGTGGGCTTGCTCCCCTGCATATGCTTTCTAAAGTGTTTTTTTTTTCCATAGATTACGGAATCTCGAGATTCTGGTCTTTGGTATTCAAAGTCTCGGGATTCCGTATTTCGATATTTAGTAGTGATCCCATATATCTATCTATATATATATATATATATATATATATATATATATATATATATATATATATATATATATATATATATATATGGGTCTACTAGGGTTGATTGAAAACTCACTTGACTGAAAATGAAATTACTAGGACCACTTCACTGAAAGCTCACTTCACTGCAAACTCATTTCTTTGAAACTCATTCCATTGAAAATCATAAATGGCCTTTTCCCCACTGTAGTGCGACCCTGGAGTTAGTATATAAAGTAAGGGGGGTGTGGGGGGCACAGCCCCCCACAATGGGGGGTGTAGGAGCCCCCACATATTATAAACATTTTAAACTATACACAGTGATACTTACAAGTGCAAAAAATAACTGTTTCCAAAAGAGAATATATAACAAGATATGTGGGAGGCTTCGCCACAGCCCCCTTACTTTATATACTAACTCCAGGGTCGCACTACTGTGGGGAACAAGCCATTTATGACTTTCAATGAAATGAGTTTCAGTCAAGTGAGTTTTCAGTGAAGTGAGCTTTCAGTGAAGTGGTCCTAGTAATTTCATTTTCAATCAAGTGAGTTTTTAATCAACCGTAGTAGACCCATATATACATATATATATATATATATATATATATATATATATATATATATATATATGTGTGTGTGTGTGTGTGTGTAGTTTTTCACTTTGAAATAATGAATAAATTGCATGAACCAATATTAAAAATAGTTAAATATGTAAATGAATGGCTATTTTATAGGAGCTGCACCCATTGCTGGTTGATAACATGGCTCAGATTGGTATAGATATGAGTTGTTAATGACTTTAATAATATAGCCTTTGGTATTTGCTCAGAGGTATTTGCACTCAGTGCCATTTTAAGAAAATCATTTAAGCAAACAGCATTTCTACCTCATTTCTAGATAGACACAGTTGCACTTAATTAGCTTATTGAAAATAGCGATGAATAAAAAAATGCTTAAATAAGCCCGCGTATTAACAGCATGAAACTAGCTCTCAAACCGAGCACATGTGAAGACATGCAATTTTCAACATATTTCTTTGAAAAGAAATACTCATTCTTACTTACTTTGAAACTATCATTTATCAGAAAAATAAATGTAGTTAAAATTGCTCAGTATGAATTAATACATGAGAAAATGATCACTGGTCATGAATGTTGCTTATGGAATTTTTGCATAGATTAATTTTGCACCATCTTTTATGATCCTTTCATCCAGGAATGACAGCACTGGTACATTAAGTAGGAGAGTTTAAAAGACATGCCCCAGATTTAATAAACTCTGAGTAGGAATACCATTATTCCTACATGGAGTGACTGGTATCCATGTCTGCCTCTCCCTCTCGGCAGCGCGCCTTGTGTATTAATGAAGGCATGCTACTGAGGGGAAGCCGTGTACATGGATACTGAATGAGTGCTAGGGAGTGTGCTACAGTGCTCACAGATCTGTCACATGCCCCCTGAATTTTCAAAGTGCCGTACAGTACTGAAACAATAAAGAAAGTGTCCTCTGATACTTATTTAATAATTTAAAGTGTAATGTCATGTAGGGGGTGTGTTATAGTGCCCGTAACACACCCCCTGCATTGTCAAAGTGCCGTACTGCACTTAAACAATAAAGGAAGTGTCCTTAGACACATATGTAATAATTTAAAATATAATGTCACATAGGGGTGTGTTACAGTATCCCTAACACACACCCACCATTGTCAAAATGCCGTACGGCACTAAAACAATAAAGAAAGTGTCCTCAGACACTTAGTTAATAATTTAAAGTGTAATGTCACATAGGAGGTGTGTTACAGAATCTGAAACACACCCCCTGTATTGTCAAAGTGCCATACAGCACTGAAACATTAAAGAAAGTGTCCTCAGACATTTATTTAATAATTTAAAGTGTAATTTCACGTAGGGGGTGTGCTACAGTATCTGTAGCACTCTCCCTGCATTGTCAAAATGCCATACGGCACTGAAACAATAAATGAAGTGTCCTTGTACACTTGTTAATGGTTTCAAGTGTAATTTCACATAGGGGCATACTTCTTAACTGTCCAGATTTTTGCAGAATGTCCATTTGTTGCTTCATATTTTTGGTCTTTTCCTCATAAAGTTTTGTTTTTCTGGAAAATAATTGAGGACTGAAGTTAAAAAATAATGACAGACATTTGAGTTTCAGAATTCACACCCTTCAGAAAATTAATGCTAATGCAAAACCTGCTATTCTATCAACTTTCTAGGTTTGGAAGAGCAGTATTTAAAAACTGTCCCTATTTTTGCACCTCTGTCCCCCATTATTTATAGATTTATCCAGATTTCTTGCTATAAGAGGTGGAGAGGTATGCATAGGGGGTGTGTTACAGTGACTGTAACACACCCACTGTACTGTCAGAGTGCCGTACAGCATGGTAATTAAATATCTCCCCTATTATATGTATTTGCTTTTTTAATTTCTTTTTCTTTAAAGTTAAAGCATAGTTGAGTGGGTTTGCATGGCGCAGCACCTTGCTCAGCAGTGCTTAAATGTATTGAGACGCTATATAGAAATGTATGGGTGAAATCTCCACAGCCAAGTTAGCAGAGTGGTTAGAGTCACAGCTCCATTTTCAGTAGGTGTATGGTTTGAATATCCAAACAGACCACTCATCTTTTGCATGAGAAAGCATTTTTCTGTTAATTATTATTTATTTATATAGTTATTGATATTTGTTAACCAGGGTAGTGTAGCTGGTGCAGAATCCCAGTATCAGTGGAGATGTGAGGTGAAAACCACCATTTAAACACAAGTGTCCAATACAATACAGTCACACCCCAAGGTAAAGTAATGAAAGCATACAGGGGGAGGTCATATAAAGTAAAATATATGCACTTAATAATACTGTATCAGTAACGAGCTATTAATATCCATTTATTTTTTTTTAAATGAAAAATCTTGTTTGTCCTTAGCTAAGTTTTGCTAAGCGCTACTAAGCCAAGCCAAGCAATGCTTGAAAAGGATCTGTCTGAGCAATACTTAGCAATGCTTAGCTCCACTTAGCTGGTTGAGCATTGCTAAGAAGTCCCCTTCTAAGCAGTCCTCAGCTAAGCTAAGCAGATTTGCACATCACTAAGCAGTGCTAAGCATTTGCCACTTACTTTAAGCACTGCTCAACTAAGCTTAGAGGGCTTGTGCACTGCTGAGCAGTGCTTAGCATTTTTAAAAATGGTCTAATGGCAGCAAAGGGCAGGAAAACGGCCTTATTTAAACCACACAGGTGGGAATACAGGCAGAATCTGTTAGATATTGATCCATGCAGGAACTATGGCAGATGCTGGAGATGGAGTGTGCCTTTGCTCCCAGTGCTCGGCCATGTTGGAGTCTAGGGTCATGGCTGGGCTCATTGTTAAGAACCATGATGACAGACTACTGCAGGGCCAGTACCAGGACTCAGAATACAAGTCTGAGGCCTGGAACCATCTGGCATATGAGCTCACCAATGCCACTGGAATCACCCATGCTGGTGAGCAGGTCCAGCATCATTATGATGACCTGAAGTGGAGGAAGGGGCTGCTCTTGGCCCAATGAATTCAAGATACTCGGGCCCGGAATGCACCAGAAGTCTGTGAGTATATCAACTGGTGATTTATCAAATTGTAGTATGCATATCTGATAGACAGGTAGGCATAAGCATGTGTTTTCCACCCACAACTGCAGGCAGAGGAGAGGGCTCGTAACATTGAGTCCCATGCTAGCCATTTGGGAGGCTGCACCCACAGTGTGGTGAGTACAGATCTATCTTGTAATATATAGTACAATAAGAAAGTGTAATTGTCTATTGCCATTAGGTATAGTGTTCTGAGTGTACTGAATAAATATGTTGTTAGACCCACATGACATAAGTGACTAATGTCAGGTAATGTGCAATACAGATGAAGGCAGCAAACAAACTACTATTGATGAAAGAAAGTCAATACCATAGTAATACTGTGTAGGAATGACATAAGTATGCACAATATGAATACTAAGGATCTGGTAAAAAAGTACACTGAGATTGCTACTGTGAAGGTAATAAAGGACATTCATTCATCATCTACAGGATATGCAGTACAATTGAATTTAGAATTTTGAATGTAATAAACCATTGTGTCATGTCACCCTCAATAAAATTACTTCCACAAACTGTTATGTTTATTCTTGTCTGTAGTTGAAGAACTACAATTGTACAGGTGCTACACAGCAAATATGGCTATGAGACTATGAATTGAGAGAGGTTTGGCTGATAACCAGCTGTTATGCTAAACTGTAGATGTGGAGCTGTAAAACAAGACACTATGAAATTTGATATATGTTCTGCACTAAGATCTGAACCTTGAATAGTAATGTGTAATGTATTATAGTGTGTTCCCTGTAGCATTATGTTGTGTTAACCTTTACATTTCAGGTATATGTAGTCCTGAATGCAGATATGCTGATGTAGGCAAGTATGAGAGTGTAATAGGTGGAGACTGCAAATACATGATATGCAGATGTATATAGTTTGGGTGTGCAACCCAGCACCCTGCTATGGTCTGTACAGATCACTCATATTCACATCCACTAGGGGTTAAATGCGTACACCTGCATTCAAAGTATTAATACATAGTTCACTAACTATATATCAGGCATGAATCTCATGCATGTATGTTCCACTGTCACTAAGTCTTCTGTGACATTCTACTTGTATTACAAGGTCAGACTTTGTAACCAAGTGATTTTTAGGCAGAAATCAGTCAATCAGCCAACAGCAGTGGCCCAGTAGCTCAGTGTGATAAGAAATAGATATGTTGTTCATTTTTGCACACACAGACCACAGTTTGAATCCAGGGACTGGTACTAAGATGTGTTTATAGTTACACACAAGTAATCCTGACTATTTGTAGAAACAGTCAGGTAGTGTTAACAGATAATTTCTCCAAAGGGCTTACAGGTAAAGAAATGTTTGTATTAGCTGTATGAAGGGTATACTAATAAACTGTGTACAAATGTACTAATGTCCAATCCCATGCCTACAAATGACAGCAGGATAGGTATATACACCATGCACTCTTCCCGATACATGTCTCTCAAGTGTCACACTGTCACTGCTAGTGATCACTGTTGCCAATAACCTTGGACACAGATATAAATCCAGTTGAAGTACACCAGTAGCACACTCGCACAACATCAGTGCAGGGTACACCTTGTTAGTTATATGTGTAACCCTGACACATATGAGTCCCCTCAAGTTATGTACCTAGAGTTCTTACAGCTTGCCTCATACCATTCCAGTTTGACAGCTTAACAGGTATGTACATATTAGAGAAGCTATAGCCCACAGATAGATGTAGAGTAAGGGCAAACCTGTAGAGTATTGAGCAGTACTGTTGTGAAAAGTATAGCCTATACAGTTGTTAATGGAATGTTTTTAATCCCCCCACTATTTATCTGCATCACTAATTATTATTCCTATACTATGGGTATGTTGTTCTCAAAACCTAATATTGAGACTTGTGTTGTATTATTGTTCATATATTTCAGTGGTTGCATACTAACACACCTTGTTCAAATTCCACTTTTGGTGACCTGTTGCCGCAGCTGTTACTGACATGCTGTTACAATAATGACTGTTATTCCATTTATGTATGTGTTCTGTTTTATATGCAATTTTTTCAGTTCTATTGTTCTGGGTTAATTGGAACACTCATGCATGCTGTTATAACTAACATTGAAATGTTTTGTTCATTACTATCCAATACACTTTGACAAACCTCAAAACCAGAGTACATTTGGGTAGGCAGATCCCATCTGAACCGCCTGTCCCGCCTCATCTGGCCGCAGCACTGGGTCCCAGCATGTCTGGGACCCAACCTTGAGCTGCCTCCTCCACTGGTCCTGCACCACCCTTGGGTGGAACTGCATCAGGGAATGGAGCCCATCTCCCCCCCTGGGCACCAGCACTGAAAGGACCCTTTCACCTAACACCAGTTCCGAGGTATGGTGCACAGGGTCATCCAGTGGTATTTGCATGACCACCTGCACCAGATCGAGGACAGACTGGTGCATTTCAAGGGGCAGGCTGGCCCCAATGTCCAACATCCAACACAGCCACCTTCAGGGCTGTGAAGGGGCATTGGTGACTGCCCATGGGTGGGGATCTAAATCCCACTGTTTCCATCTGGGGGCACGTTGTCCTCTGATTCCCAACCACCTTCTCCATCCAAGTTGTTTACCCCCTCATGTGTCATACACCACCCCTGTCTGCTGTCTTGTCTGTCTTGTCTGTCTCCAAAAGCAACCTCTTCTACCCAACCTACCTCCCCAATTGTACCTACAACCCTTCCCCAACATCCCACTCTCACCTTAAAAAAAAAACGGGCATCTGTCCCATAAATTATTCATCCCATACATAGATCTCCATTTTGGTCCCGCATACACTAACGTTAATCAATTTCCCCATGAATTAATCAACAAATTTATGTCACCCACACCACTCCCTGTGAGGTGTGAGGCTCTAAATTCCAAATTGTTCACATCATGCGCAGCTGTTGCTGCACGAGAAATGGAGAGCTATGGTCCTTTCCTACACCCATGCTGCACATCCCTAGCTGCCTTTCATAATGTTTTCCCCCTGCTTGCCCCCATTTAACCACTTTCCTATCACTCCTCCTTTTTTCTTTTCTTTTTTTGGAAATAGGGTGGGTTTAAGCAGGGGTATGCAACACCAACCACACAAACCTGCTTAAAACTGCTTAAGACTGCTTTAATCACTCTATCTCACTGTTCTGCCCAGCAACAAAATAACAAGTCTCAACCCCAAGGTCCTGTGCACTAAAGTCAGAGAAACACACCACTAGGCCAAATCAGCTCTGGGGAGTTAGGACTGCTTTTGGAAATATATCATTCAGTACAGTCATGTAACATTAGGGGAAAAAAAACACCACTGTCAAGTATTGAACCAAGGACCTTGTGCATTAGAGTCAAAGCAACACACCACTAGGCCAAACCATCTGCAGGAAATTAAGATTTTGGAAATACATCATGCAGTAGTCATGTAACAGTAGGGAAAAAAAAGACATCACTGCCAGGTATTCAACCCAGGACAGTCTGATCTATAGTCAGAGAAACACAACACTACTCCATCTCAGCTGTAGAAAGTTAATGCATTTTGGGTAAATATAACATTCAGTACAGTGATGTAACATTAGGGGGAAAAAACACCACTGCCAAGTATTGCACCCAGGACCTTGTCAACTACAACAAAATGCATTACACCAGTAGGCCAACAGATGTCTGGAAATCAAGAAGTATTTTTACAAGCATATCCTGATTGCCAATGACACATTACTCCTATATATACTGGGACAAATCACATTGTACTTGGGCTAGGGTGACCACTTGTCCCACTTTGCAAGGGACAGACCCTCTTTGGGCAGTTGTGTCCTGCAAAGAAATACAAACAATGTCAAATGTCCTGAGATGTTAGGACAAACATATTTCCTATATTTTATGTAATAGTTATATAAAACAGTTATTCTGTATCTGAAATACCTAAATGTTATAAGAAACAGAATCAGCAACTAAAATGCTACAAGAATAAGCTTTTATTTAGGCAAAAAAATTAAAGTTCTATCTTTTTGCCGTGGGTATGTTTGCCACCACAAAAGCTGAAGTTTTTACCAAAAATGTCCCACTTTGGCCATTTGAAAAGGTGGCAACCCTAACTTGGGCCTCTGACTCAGACAACAAACCAGTACACAGACAAATAAATGCTTCTGGATGTACAGGAGGCCTACAGTATCAGGTAGAGCTGACAAATGCACAGACTGTTGCTGAATGAACACAGTTGTGCCAACTACTTATGGCAGGGTTGCCATAAAACCTATTGTCCTGACATACTGGCAATGCAGTGCAGATAGGGGTTACATGACAGACAGCCCAATGTCTCATACCCATCTGAGCACATATGTCCATGCTAATCATGTAACACACTGTATGCATGCACATATGTCTTACATATACACCTGACATACTATAATACCTTATTAGTAATATAACATATAATATATATTATCATAATATAATATGATAATATATTATCATGCTATATATAATACATTATTATTATTATTATTAATAATATATACTGTATATTATTAATATATCATATAGCTCTTACATTCCTAGCATGTGCCACATCTGGGCACCCACAGTCCTGGCCCATGGCCCAATCTGTGATACAACAGCTACAGGCATGTCAATATAACATAAGAATAACTGAGCCATGCAATGTCCAGCAAAACTGGTTGCTCCCACTGCACACACTGCTACCCACAGTAAGATGTTAAAGGCCTGCAGGGTGGGGCACATTTCACAATTATGAATATGTGTTATAAATGTCATCTACACTCTCTGGATGGCACTATTAAGTAACATATGTACCAGAGGCACATGCTTCACTTGGACTGTTATGAGCACCCTCAGCCAGGCCATGCTGTGACACAACAGCTGACACCACTCCCTCACTGACAGTAACATCTTGCTGTTCCTCTATGGCTTCACAATCCCTAGTCTGACTCCTGGCCAGAATGCAGCAGCTGCAGCCTGCTACACATGCAGCAGCATGTCCAGCTACCTGCTACAGACCTATCACACCTCCCAAATACCTAGAACAGAGTATCCGCATGACACCCATTCATCAAGGGTCAGGGGGTGCTCATGTGAAAGGGACATGTGTCACAGTCTCCTCCTACAAACATACACAGCTGATAGAACAGCATCAACTGTAGCAGCATGCACATTCAGATAAAAAGGATGTATGACACTCACATCTGCCTGTCACATTACTGACCCCAACACACACTGTTCAACAGTACACTGCTACAGAATCTGAAAGTCTGTTAGCAATGGCCAGATATAGAATGCAAAACTTTCAATCTAACACATCAGTCCAAACAATGGACAGTATGTCTACCTACCTTCTGTAAATCTGTAGCTCCAATACCTCGATAATGTCCTCCACACAGGCCAGGAAAAGGGGCAAGGCTTACATGAAGGCCTTAATTATAGCACTGTGTAGCCATGCCTTGGCTAATGGAAAGGCAACCCAGCTGTTCTGGATGCAGTTAGCAATTGGGAGTCACAGATTGGTGCACAGGAAATCACCTGTTCATGAGCATTATCTACAAAAGGCAAGCTGCTGCCTTTGGTAAACAGGTCTGTATCTTTATTCATGAAGAGAGACTGCAATTCACTAGGATGCTGCAACTGGATTCCTTCACTCAAAGAGTACAGCACTATACCAGGTATGTCATTGAATGAAGCATGTAATGGAATGCAGATGGGGGGATGCAGTCATGGGAAATAATAATTTAAACTGTAGGTCTCATCAACATTGCCTCAGCTGAGATGTTGCTGTTAGTCTGCTATCCAGTACCTATGGCCATCCCTTATGGTTCTGTCTGCAGTGACATAGATCACAGCTCTGGCCCCTGAATCACCCCAGCAATGGTCAGCTCACATATGACTGCTAAGTATGTTGTCTGTTGTAAAATACTGACAGTAAGAACTGGTGGATACAGGTGGCATATGGCATCATGTACTGTCAGTGAGCCCCTCTCAGTCTGTGAATGTTATACAAGCTTAGTTCAAAGACTGTACAGGTGTTCCCCTCACCATAATGAGGTACTCTGGCTAGGTCACTGTGTACTCTACACCTGCATCTCATTGCCTGACACCTATGGCTAGCAAACCTGATGACCCCCTGCAGCAGGACAGCAGGTTATAGGTACTAGTAGTGAGGGGGCACTGGCTCTGGCTCAACAGCAGTGCATAAATATTGAGCATACAATGTAAGGGAATACATACAGTACTAGATATTCATGTACCATTACTGTGTTCCCAGGGGTCTGCCATGTCACAGACACATTCCCCAAACTCTGGGGACAACCGTCATGTACTGTCCAACTGGTGTCTGGAAATACACATTTATATGGCAGGAGGTCTACATCTATGAGGCACATGTACACATTCTGCAAACATCCAGATACTGCAGATGACAGACAGCTACAAGGAGGACACATTACACCACATATGCACTGCTCTCAGTTATTGTGTAGCACAGATGTTGCTGGAATGTCCACATGCACTTGTACCACTCACCCATTTTTTTGGATGTAGGCTGGATGACATAGTACTAACATGCTGACCACAGGGGACACCCAGCAGTCGATGACAGTGATGGGTGTGGACACATAACAACACAGTCTGTCACACCACTCAGGCCATATCTGCTAGTCCTGGTGCCATGTCATGTTACTAGGCTAGGGGCCCTGAGCAGCCGTATGTCTAGGCCAGATGTTAGCCCATGTGTATGCAAGGCAGCACCCGATGCCACCATCCAACAGGAACACAGGCTGTATCCCAAGGGTGTTGTGCAGTTAACCATCCAGTTATCCAGGCTATGCCTGCAAAGATGTACATAGCTACACTGCCTGATGTGAACAGGGTGCCCATTCCACCATAGGCTGATTGTGTGGGACACATATCTGAGCTGCCAACAAGGCCAAGTCACAAACCAGGTTGAGTGTGTGTGTGTGTATGTATGTGTGCAAACATATATGTGTGTGTGTATGTCTGCACAATGATGGCACAGTGGTGTGGATGGTGCAGTAGTGCAGCGGTAGCATTGTCACAGCAAGAGGTTCTCTGGTTCAATTCTCAGCTGGGGTGCCTACTGTGTGCGGTCTACATGTCCTCCCTGCATTCGTGTGGGTTTACTCTGAGTGCTCTGGTTTGCTCCCACATTACAAAGATATGAGTCTGGAGCGTTTCTCCCTGGACCTCTGCTGAAAATTGGCTTCATTCCAAGCCGGACTTTCCCAGTTAATAAATATTAAATAAATAAATAAATAAATAAATAAATAAATAAATGTGTGTGTGTGTGTGTGTGTGTGTGTGTGTGTGTGTGTGTGTGTGTGTGTGTGTGTGTGTGTTAACAAAGTGGAGCATGACTAGCACTTGTGCAGCAGTCCAGGCAATGTGGAGTTCATGAGTGCCTTGCATGCCACACTGAGGTCACCCATAAGAATTATGTATGAAGACGGGTAGAGGGTTGGCCTTATGGCCTATTCATGTAAGGTACATATGTGATGGCCTTGTATTTCCTGTTGGGGAACCTCTATGCTGTCCCCAGCTGCTGCATGTGCTGTGTCATGTGAATGATGAACAGGGAACTATAGACATTGGGTGGGATGCAGGGATGTTTATACCCCATGCCCTGTGATGACATACCCTTACGTATGACATGGGCCATGTAGAAGGTTCATCTTACAATTGAAGCAACATTGTGTTGACATGTCATGTTGCCAAAGGCTTGTGTCCACAGCACACTCACAACTGATTGCATGCTAGGATGTTGTTTGTACTCTCATAATATGTGGTAATGTCACTCTCCTCATAAGGGTTCACACTGCATGTCCTGGTATGTGGCCTGAGGCCATGTGTCTAGCAACCGTCATGTATCTGTGTGAGCCCCTCCTAGGCAGATGTACACATCTGTAGGGAATCCAGTGACGGCACACAGCATACAGTCATCTGCAGACATGGTCGCACATAGGCTAATGGCTGTGTACATCACACATAACAGAGGCTCAAGCATGGAACAATAGGTCACACACCTATTTATGGGTGAACTACATGTGGTGCATTTCTCTATGTGGAATAGGTGGGTCATGTCAGTGCACTGGTGTGCTACCCCAATGGTAACATTTGGTGTGATGCATACTTGACAGTGTTATATGTATGATGGCCATGAGGGCTACACTGTCACATAGTTTGTCCAATTCAAGGTAGGCATTTTGCAGTGTTAACCCCCATCCATGGCTTTGGTGACTGTGTCATCGAAGTCACCTGAGTGTAGCAGACATGAACCCTTCCCTGACAAACCCTGAGTGTGCGTAATGAAGTGTGTCCAGGTTGCACATGTCCTTGTTAATGGGGTTCACCTGAAACTGTGCTGTGGCCTTACAGAACAGCCTAGTTAGGCTGCTGTGTCTATCATGTGACTGAGTGGGGGACATCCCACCTTAGTCTAAAGGGGTGACAGTGGTCTTCCATGAAATGGACGGGTCAAAGGTGGTAGTTAGTCCTCCTTTGAAAACGGTTTCTTATGGTGTTGCAAGGTTATGCTTGGGGTCATGTAGGATGCATCCTGTGATGTGATTGTCTCCCATGACAGATGTATACCATGACTATCACATAGCAGTAGTGACCAATTCCCCACATATAGGAGATGGGAGATGTACTGTGGAAATCCTAATGTACTCATAGGGAACACAGGGGGTGCAGCCTACACTGACTCTGTCAGGCATCTGGTATGCAATACCAGCAGAGTTGTACAGCTGGTGTCCCTGAGCATCACAAGTGAGCAGCTGCAGCTGCTTCCTGTGATGTTGCAGACATATGACATATGTGCAGTAGGGGAGATGACTGTGTGTAGTGGATGTAGACAATGTAGCCTTTGTGTTTTTTTGTGGAGATTTGCAGGACAGATCCCATTCTCATGTACACGCTAAGGAGACATTACTCCAAAATGGGCATCTGCCCCTACTTTGTCTTGGATAGTGGTATGTCATCCATGTTATGGGCAGTATGTATTGCATATGTCTACCGGACAGGTGTACATATCCTAGCAGAGGATGATGTAGGCCTGTTGGGTATACCTGACTACATGCATATGTACAAATGCACATATAGCACTTGTGTGTATGTGTGCAATTTGTTGCCAGTCCTTGATGATGGTTTGGGGCCTGTGAGGCTGTGTGTACACCCCAAAGGAGGATGTATTCCATGTTGGAGGTGTATGTATTGCTGCCCTAGGTGGATGGGTATCGTGGGAGATGGTGATTGCAAACGTGACTGCATAACAGTTGCTTTGCCATGGAAGATGACACTGTAGAGATGTGCCACTGTTAACCTGTGTTATGTAATGTAAACTGCAATACACCTTCACCTCATGTGGGGGTAGTCTCTGGTCACACCAAGGTGTTCCTACATCCACTGATGATGGTTTACTGGCTATTTGTGTGGCATGGGTATGTCTTACAATGTATATTAGGGTCATTGAACTGACCCAGGATCAGGGTACAGAAATAACTCTGAATACAGCTGATGAGGTCCATATAGGCAGAATGGGCTCCCTAGTCACATGTGGTGGTCGGTAGCTAGCTGTGATTTGAATAGGTTTGTGCTGGCAATGGTGAACTGCCCCTTCAGTATCCCCTGTGCATCTTAATACCTGTACAGCGTGGAGGTATGTATGTGTCTCATATATACAGAACCCCCATGTCCTATGGCATTGCCGGCTACAATTTGGCTTCTGCATGTATGGTAGGATGGTTGACAATCTAAGGCTGGGGTGCTCTCTGCACCTTTGAACCATGGTCTGTGTGAGGGCATAGACATCTGCAGTTCCAAGGGTTAGGAATGCTTGCAATGAGGCAAAGTCATGTCTAGACCTCTAGCTTTTAGCTACATGGGCTTCAATGTGTGCTGCACTGACACATATATGTTGGTAGTGATAACTTCACCAATGTTACTACTAGAATCACTATGGTGCTGGTGGGAACCACTGCCAGATGCATGAAGACCTGTGAAGACAGATGGAGGCCATCTCTCGCAGGGCATTGTGGTCTGTTTGCCACTTCACCCCCGACTCACAGGTGCTGGAACCCCTGCAATTTCACAGGAGAAATGTGGACATGTTAAGGGCAATCATTCACTGATTGTATTGTGGCATCCATCTGGGTGACTGCATAATACTGCATAAGGCTACGGACATACTTGCCTGGGACACATAACCTGTGTGCACAGTCATATCTCATTGCATATATTCAAGGAACGTACATGTCAGGTCAGGTTAGGCACACTAACTGTGACAGACCCATGACAGTACCTGTTGGTGAGAGACAACAGTGCGTATAAAATATGGCAGAGTCTGTCACTTGACATAAGTAACTATGACCATCCACATACACAACCAGGTCAGAGGCACACCAGTGTGTCTCCACTGGAATCCCCTATGTGTAACATGTTTGACATGGGCTGATGCCTGTGTGGCTGTGAGACACAGGTTTGTGGCCATGTGGGTTATGTGCTGTTCACGGCTGTGGTGTTCATATGTGCCATTGCCTCAGAGATCCCCTTTTTATTTGTGGATGTGTATGTTGTGAACCACTGCAGATGTTTGTGTGTGTGTTATGTAGGTGTGAGGAGTACTGATTGCATTGACAACCTGTTTGGGGGCACATATGCAGCACTAACATGCTGAGAGCATAGACTACAGGTTCCTACAGCCATTCCAACTGTCAGACAGTGTGTTCCTTGGTGGTGTTTGTAGATGACTGTCCATCAGGGGCAGCTTGTACTATTGGACTGCAGTACTGGACCCCCCCCAGCTGTAAAAGAAAAGAAAAAAAACAAAAGAAAAAAACGAAAAAAAAAAAAAAACAATAGTGAGTCCTGGAACTCCACATGTGTGCTCAGCATTCCCAGAACTCCACGTATGCATGCAGGAATACGGACTGGTTAAACAGCAGTCCAGATTAGGAGGAAGGCATCAGACTACAGAGATGCTCAGAAGTCTATGTGGCTACAACTGCATAGACTGGAAGGGGATCAGACTGCAACGTCTGCAGGCTGGATAGCTGCTCACTCTCACGGGAAGGAGGTTTGAAGCTGACAAATGCAGGAAGGACTCAGATCCATCTTATCCTAAACCCTAATAAAATCAAATTACTACTGTTCACCCCCAACAAAACCATTTCCACCCCTCTATTTTTCACTATCTCCTCCAAAAATGGTATTATTATCTCTCCCTCTGACCATACCAAACTCCTTAGCATTGAAATTGATTAAAAATCTACACTTCTATGTCCACATTTCATAAACTATCAAAAAAGTCCATAATAAAATGGGAACACTATATAGGCACAGGAAATCCCTCTCAAAACAAGCACGGATTACCCTAGTCCAAACTCACCTCTTGTCTACCCTAATGTATGCTGCTCCAATTCTTACCCAGCTTAGAAAACTTGACCTTGCCAGTCTCGAATCATGTTTTAATAAAATCTCCACGTTTGCAAACAACTCCACCTTTAGAGCCCACCATTGCAAGGCTCTAAGGGAACTTCAATGGCTGGAACTTCCCCAGCTACTAACCTATCACCAATTAGTCATTGCCTACAATGTGGTAACACATCCAGAAAAAAAACCCTGCAATAGGCCAACTTCTCACCCACTATAATATAAATCGTTCTCTCCGATCTTCCGACAAACCCCCTCCTCTGTATCTCTAGGGCTAACAATACTGCAGGTAAAGCACTGTTCTCCCTCTCCATAGCTAGAACCTGAAATAATCTCCCTCCTGCTCTGATTTCTGCCCCTACCTCTTCTCACTTTAAAAACTCACTTTAAACGCACTTAAAGAAAAAGTGTCTGTGTCCATGTATTACATAAGTCCTCAAATTATTCCACTTATATACCTCACTTCCTAATATACCTGCTGTAATATATCTCCTAATGCTAATTGAATTTGTATACATATTCTGTTATTAATCATATATATCTATTTTTCATGTATATATAGGTCTTGTTATGTCTTCTGCTGTATGCTGTATTTTAACATATTGTTTGAAAATTCTCTATATACTGAATTTTAACATATTGTGTAAAATTTTACTTACTGTGGAGCTTTTCTCCCAGGGCCTCCACTGAAAATGGACCTGTGTCTAGTCAGATCATTCTGGTTAACAAATGTTAAATAAATAAATAAAAATAAATAAATAAGACTTTACATTTGTAAGTCAATGGACTTTGAAGCTGCTACAAGGGACTTTGAAGCTGACAAACATGGACTTTACATTTACGGACTTTGAAGCTGCTGCAGGAAAGGATTTTGAAACTTACAAACTGCAGAGTGTGTGTGTGTGTGTGTGTGTGTGTGTGTGTGTGTGTGTGTGTGTGTGTGTGTGTGTGTGTGTGTGTATATGTGTGTGTGTGTGTGTGTGTGTGTGTGTGTGTGTGTGTGTGTGTGTGTGTGTGTGTGTAATGCCCCAGTTAATTATATCTGGTGGCTAGAGAGAAACAAAAAATATACCTGGTGGCTAGAGAATAACTCAGGCTCACCCTGTACCTTGAGTGCAGGTAGCAAATGCCTGAATTCCCTACCCACCACCACTTGTGAAAACATTTCAGATTTTTGCCTCATATTTTTGTTCTGTTCCTCATAAAATCTGTGGTTTTCTGGATTTTGAATTCACTAAATGTCACAGGCATTTGAATTTCATTCTTCACATTCTTCAGAAAGTACATGATAACACAAAACCTTTTTATTCTAGCAATTTACTAAGTTTATAAGATCAATATTTGATATTTGTTCCTATTTTTGGGACTGTATTCCCCATTATTTGCTTTTTTCAGGTTTTTTGTGCTAAGAGGTTGAGAGCTATGATGAGAACTGAATTCACTAAATGATGACCATTTAAGTTTTAGTCTTTCTGTCTTTCAAGAAACAGCTGAATTGGCATAGTGGTATGTTGCTCTGACTGTAGTGCACAGAGTCCTGGGGCCACGACTTGGCAGTGAAATGCATCATGATAACACAGAATTTTATTCTAGCAACTTTCTTAGATTATACAAACAATGTTTAAATGTGTCCCTGGTGGTTTTTGCACTTTTGTCCCCCCCCCCCCAATAATTTTTGGCTTTTTGCAGATTTCTTGTGCTGCAAAGTAGAGAGAAACAGTTGAGTGCCAAGTGGATTTTACAAGGAGCTGAAAGCTTCAGGGGAAGAGAAGTTTAGTGCTGCTTATGCTGCGTCAACTTGTATAGTTACAACAGGTAGTATATTTGCTTTTGAAGCAGAAGGCTGTGGGTTCTACTCCCACAGTATGCAGATGTGTTTCTGATACTGTACTGTGTTGTACTTTTAAAGGGGGTGGATGCTGCAGTCCCGAGAATGTCCTCTTTGGTAGAGATACCTAATAACTATGAATCTGTTATTAGTTTACCATCCATTCCCTATTGCAATATTACTAGCTTATATTTTTTAATGTAACATAGGCAATTTATTCCTCAAGGGCAACAGGCACTTATTTGTACATGAAACAATGAAATATAAAGTTGTTTGCTAGCAGCAACATCTTCATTAGTTACAGATCTCTTTAATGCAAAATTATTTAGATGGCTTTTACTTCTCCAGAGATTGTACATATTTACTGATACTGGTGGATTGTAGAAGTTTGAGTAAACTTTTATGATGGAAATGTTCTGAATTAGGCAGTTTTGTCATTATTGGTTCATGCATTTTGTTTCATTATTTACTGGAAAAATGTTCAAAACAATACATTTAAAATTTCCTCTAACAACTGCACTGTATCATTCAAGGAATATAATTTAATACAATCAGGAAGGTGTATCAAAGAATACATGCATGTTTCATGTGCAAGGGATCCTATGATTTGAAAACAGCCCAAAGTTAATATTTTATTTGCCACAGGCCAGATGTATTTTCTTTGAATGTGGGTTTCAATGCTGTTTTAATGAATGTACATTTCAAGGGCAGAGAAGTTTTAATGCTAAGTCTATTTTCATTGTGAGACTACATTGCTTTGGTTAGCAGATGTCTAGTAGTGTTTGTGCTGCAAAATGTAAAATAAAACTTTTAAATGAAATCCAAATCATCATAGAAGTAAAGTAGTATGCACATTACAATGTTTATGGTAAATGGGGTGAAATAGCCAAGCAATGGGACATTGGAATGGCTGAAGGGGGGAGGCCCCATTCAACCATGATTTTGTGAGGAGGAAGGATGGCAAATTTAAAGATAGCCCCGGCTGAACTATACCTTTCAACTGTCCAGATTTTCACAGAGTGGACAGATTTTTGCTTCTTAGTTCTGGTTTGTTCATCATAAAATTGTTGGTTTTCTGGCAAATCATTTAGGAATTAAGTCACTAAATAATGACAGACATTGAGTTTCAGACTTCATACCCTTCAGAAAAATGCATGCTAAAGCAAGACCTGTTATTCTGTCAGCTAAGTTTATACAAGAGCAATTGTTTGCATGTTCCCCCAATATGTTTGGCCTTGTCCAGATTTCCTGCGTTAAGAGGTTGAAAGGTACATTTAAATAAATCGCTTTATAGAATTAGGTATATCCAAACCTCTCAACTGTCTTCGGTTTTCGCTGAAAATATTGCTCTCCCCCTATTAATCCCTCCACAAAATGGCAATTTTGGAAGAAAACGTGGAGGGTTTACAATTAATAAATAATTGTAATGATCAGAGTTATAGATTACTTTATTTCAGAAATGCATGCAGATTCTCTTATTTTGTCAGCTGCTCAAGTTAACAGTACTAATATTAAAAAAGTGTCCCTTCTTTGACTGGTTCCCAGCTGTATTGTGTAGCTATTTTATATTTTTGCATCACATTTTTGGCCCATTTTTCATAAAATTGTGATTTTCCGGCAAATTACTGGTACATCATTAAAGATTGAAGTTAGAAAATAATGACAGCGATTTGAGTTTCAGATTTCATACCCTTTAGAAAATTCATACTAATGCAAGACCTACTATTCTATTATCTTTCTAAGTATATAAGAGCAACGTTTAAAAATTGTCCTTATCTTTAGGCCTTTGTCCCACTTTTATTTATGGCTTTGTCCAGATTTCTTGTTTTGATGTTGAGAGGTATGACAAATGTATCAGGGCCATCACCATCAGCCAGAGATATTTCAAATTGTGACATACTTGTTGCACTCCACTCCCCCATGTAGTGACTGGATGTGTCAAAGCAAGGCAAGGAGCAGTTTTGCAGTGTTAGTGTGTAGAGTATCTCCCCATCCAAGTACACAATACACAAGTACTACAGTGGCTTTTCATCTATCCTTGATTTTGCAGAATTTTCTGGTTTTCTGTCATATTTGTATACTGTTTATTTATGCTTATTATTCAGACAATGCATGTTGCAGTGCCTGTTGCTTGATGTTTAAGTAGCAATGCTTTAATGACCATCAGGTAAACTTGTTTGAGATTGTAAGATGCAAGTAAGCTTTAATAAGCATACTGTTAAAGAATTACCAACATTGAAAGCCTTTTTGTTGTTGCCATGCAGAGAATATTTACATAACTAGATAACGTATAAGCCTTAGGTATTGAAATGCATATGACAGTATTTGTAATACAGGATTACAGTATTTTCAGAAGGTCATTACATTTGTTGGAGACTTGCAGTCCTCTTTGCAGGCTTTAGCCATAAACTAAACAGAATGTCAATGTATCATGTGGGGTCCATAACCTGTGCAGTAATCCTTTAAGCAATTTATCTTCAGCTTGTTTCTTGTTTGCTGTTCATTTTTTACTTTGATCTTGTTTTCCTCATGAAACAATTAGATAGTTGTAGGTCTTTTTTGGATAAGAAATATTTTTACAAATGGGGGTATCACAGAGATTGCTACTTTCAGCATGTTACTTGGTACTTTTATAAAGCTGAATATAAATTATAATTAGAACTGCAGTGCAAGGAGAAGTGGTTTGAATTGAGTGCTGCTTGTTTTTTTATACTTGATTTTGACTGGCATTCCAATAATGTATTTAAAAAGTATTTTTTTTTTCATGCCTCACAACCTCTTTGTTTCCATCTAGGTATTAAGTAAGCTGTCATGTAGCCAATGCATTGAACTATTTTTTTTCTTCTACACTTTATTTTGTCTTGATTCAATTCTCATAATGATGGTTTGGCACCCAGGACAGCATATTTAATTAAAGTCCCAGTTTGTGTGGTTCTGAGCATAGCTCCACCCCTTTCTACTTGGCCACGCCACTTTCTGTTGGCCCCACCCATTCAGCTGTCTCCTGCAGCCCCCCTCTTTGATTTGAAGTCACCAGCCACCACTGTCCATCTGTGTACGTGAGGCAGATGCTACATGGTGCCAGGACACCAGTATCAACAACACTGGCTGGGGATACTGTAGGATATTGTTCAACCATATACTCCAGAATTTGATGGAGGAAGGCCAGGGAGACCTGAGGGATGGGCCTACAGACCAGGGGATTACTAATATAGTAGGAGGCTGACATCATAGCAGGCCATTTAGACAGCCTATGACCAAGCTGTAATCAGTGCAACAGCTACAAGCAGTGCAACACCTCATAGCACATGCAGCAAGGAGCATGAAACATCAGGATCAGGGGGGCAATGCATTCTGTAATAGCAGTATGTTGCCGATACCCACAGACATACTGTGCTGGTAGATGGTGGGGGTATGATGTGGGGGTTAGCAGTGGATAATGTTGGCAATAGTGTATGTGCAGGGTCTGTATATAATGTTTTGCAGTGTATACAATCTTGTGATGTTTTCCCCCTCTTCATGTCTTTCAGGTGTGATGTACAAAAGATGAAACCCCCCTTTTCAGAAGCCAAGACTGCCAAAATCATCGATGCCCTGAGATTCCATCACCGGGTACTGTTGGGAAGGAGCCACCAAAACCTACAGCAATGTGCTCCCCTGTGGCAGAACTGGTAGCAACAGTCAATAATGTTGGCCACCAAGAAAGGAGCTATAAACAAGTCTGACACCATGCCACTGATCCCATACACCATGCAAGGCAGAGGGATGCAGTTGTGGCCAGGGATGGTGCTGGCACACATGGAGGGCCTGCTACACAACCACTACTCTCAGTCACAGAGGAGTTCCTGGCAAACCTGGCATCAGTCACCAGCTCATAGTAAAGCATCAGTACATATGTCCTGTAGGTGGGTGGCACAGAGTCCACAGCTGAGGAACATCCAGGTAAGACTCCAGTGGTCATCATGTTAAAACTGTAGCATTCATAGTGACAGCCTCTGCATACTTGTATGCATATGTCAGGTCAATCTGTATCTGTGGTTGGGGTTTTCTAATGCACACATGTGCACACATATTGTGAATGTCAGAAATTTGGGTAGTATCACAGCTTTTACTATACATGTTGATAAATGCACATATTATCCTGGATCATTGCCATATGTGTGTGTGCTGACAACACCTCACCCCTACAACTCCATAGGTACTTCTGGTGTGGCTGGGGAACATCAACCTGTAGCCAGTGAGTTTGAACTATCATGTTATGGGTCATCTATACCCTTGACATGTTAAGGGCTGCCAGTTTGACATGCACACAACTTTTAAGTGTAACCATATTGCAATATGTTCCATGTTCACTTGTGGTGGGGTTCACTGCAGTGCTTCACATTGGTAATCACAGTAGCATATTTACAGGAGCTGTAACATATTCCCACGTAGTTTGGTATAGGTGTAGTCACTGTGCTATACAGGAGTGCATTACTATTGTGTACATGGGTGTACTGTGTGTTAGGTGAAGGTCCATCACATACTCCAACTTCTCATGTATCTCACAGGTGTATAGTACTAGCTACATTAACTGGTCATAGCTGCACTGCATGCTGTTAAGCACCTGTCCAGAGTGTGTCTTTTGTGGTCTGATTGTGTGGTGGGCATGGCATCGGTCAGAAGTATTGGTCTGTATAATGCCTTTGTGGCACCTCACCTGTGTGTGTGTGTGTGTGTGTGTGTGTGTGTGTGTGTGTGTGTGTGTGTGTGTGTGTGTGTGTGTGTGTGTGTGTGTGTGTGTGTGTGGGTGTGTGTGTGTGTGTGTGTGTGTGTGCATACGTGTCTGTGTGTGTGTGTGTGTGTGTGTGTGTGTGTGTATCATCAAACATTATAGTACAAGAATTAATGTAGTCATGTTGTCTTCAGGTGGCCATGAGGGCTGGAGTGTGTCCTCCTCACAACCTGATGTCACTGTCTCATCAGACACTGATGATGATGGTTGCCATTGAGAGGCATAGGTGAGGTTGTTGGGGGCTGAATCTGTCCCATTGATTGACATCCCACTTTCACCCCCAATGTCCCTGCACATGGTCAGTATGCCCACACATACCCACTGTACAGCAGCCACAGATATTGGGCAATTGGAAGGTGGTGGCATCAAACAGGGTAGTGTGGTGACTATGGCTTCTGTGACTGTAGACACTTGCCATAGCCAGAGAGCTGGCGAGGTCCCACACAGGCAATTTGACAGGGTTGCTCAAAGGAGGACTGCTGCCCATCCAGACCCTGTCAGAGATGTCACAGCACGTGTCACTCGACGCATATTTTGGTCCATCATAGAGGCACAGGCACATTGTGAATGGCACACCAGACAGATGCTCAGGGTCATGGATGCAACACTGCCTGGCATGCATGACTCCCTGCACGGCATTGGTGATGGTTTACATCATTTTGCTGATGTTGTGGATAAATGGTGGGGTGAGACATTGTCAGTCCTTAACCATGTAATGTCTGTGCTTGAACATGTGGTGGGAGTAGGGTGTCAGACACGTGGATGTAGGTTAGCAATAACATCAGCTGAGAGCCCACATGGCCATGTACACTCACACTCCTGTAATGGCAGTACCAACAACTCTCATAAAGAGAGGGTGCTGTCCACACCACAGCATGGCAGGCAATGTGCACGTGGTCCTGGGTGGTCCCGTATGGGGCACAGAGGCAGCAAACATGAGTCACCATCAAGAAGTAGTACTGCATTTGGTCTTGGGCATTTTGATGCCAGTGCCACACCTGGCAGAGCCAGCTCCTGTGTTCTTGGCCAGAGACGGTGAACTGTACATTCTGCCATGTATGGTCCATGGCTGTCTGACATAGCCTCGTGTAGGGTTAGCACATGGCTTGACTGTGTGCATGCAGACACTCACACATCACTGTCACATGCAGGTCACCGAAAGATGAACACAGTTCCTCTCCATGGCTCAGTTAACTAGTAGCCCTCCAAATACATACACATGATGTCAACTGTATGTCATAGCCTAGGCCTTTGGCAATCCCACACCACTCCCTGTGCATGTGATGATACCTGTGCCACATCCCTGTTATCCATACCATCGACGCAGTGACATGCTAATATGTGTCTGATGCACAGGGTGTTTCATGTACAGGTAATGGCATTTTGTAGTGTAGTAGTGTTATGCCCTGTAAGGTGCTGTCTGCTGCCAATTGTCATGAATATGCATCAAAGTGTATATACCTTTATGCCATGATACTTTATTGCTGTTAGTACTGCTGACTGACTGTTGCCTCCCATACCTTATTCTGTTTCTGTTCCAGGTGTCTGTGTGTGTAAGTTGTGGTGAGCTGCTGCCATTACAGAAGCTCAAGATGGTGGTGTGGCAACACAGTCACCTTTTCATCACCAAGATATGTGTGGAACAGTGCATGAGGAACAGTGGAGGCAGACAGTATAAACGTGCATACATACCCCTTCACACAGCAAGCTAGTCCTGATACATGTCACCTGGGTGTTCGTTAGGATCACGGGTTCATAGTTACAGAGGAGGTTACTAGAGTACTGGACCTGGGTGCCTTATTTCACCCCAACACAATCATCAGTCAGCACATGTTGGCCATGACATTGATGGACACATGTTGGAGCCCTGGGACAGATGTTTGTTTTTATTTCCCAGCCACTCAACCTTGAAGCAATTTATTAGGGGCTGCATGGTACTGTGTTTGTCATGTTTGGAGAGTGCATTCATGAGACAGGGAAGCCTCTGTTTGACAAACATGTCTCACCATCAACTTTTTGTGTTGTGTTATATGTGATTCAGGCCTGTCATGCCAGTAATATGCACAGAGTTATTTTCTCGTAAATGTGGCAGCTGTTGAAGGGCTGATCACAACATTGCCATCTAGGCATGCCACAGACATCTGTGGACAACCTGACTGCTAACCACTGTGGCAGTACTGATTAGAGGCTGCCTGCATAGCACAGGTGTTGAGGGCCATGGATGACCTTTGTGGGTGTTAACATAGCCTTTACAGTTTCTGCAGATGTCTGCATAGGTGCATAGCAGACCAGCCATGCTGCTAATATATTATTGTACTGACTGAGGACTATTCAGAGGTTATGCCCACCTTTTGTCTGGATGCAGTCCCTTTACCTATATGTTGAACCACATACAAGCCTTTTCTGACCACTGCCACTACCACTCTGAATGCAACATTGTTAGTATGCTGAGTACCTAGTCTGTCATCGCAGTGCATGTATTTATGGGATTGCTGCTGATGTAGGAAATAGTGTGGCCATGTCCTTGCCGTATGGTATGCTGACACTATTGTCTACATTCAGCTTGAGGCCAGGACCTTGGCACAATTCCATACCCACTGTCTGGACCATTGTAGTGTGTTAACATCTGTTTGTGGCTCAATGACAGACTGCGCACTACTTACAGCTGACACAGCCTTAGGAAGTACCTACATATGTTTGCAGTGACATTCATGCCTAGATGCATGTGGGTCATTGGGGGCAGCGGGTAGTCACAGGCCTTTCACATGTCTGTATATTGCACGCACGTAGGTGACACAGATTTTGGTTGACACCTTATCAAATGTGGACTGTGGGACACATCTTGTAGTAACACGACAGTTGGCAGGACATACCATACCCATGGCAAGTGCAACACACGGGATGTCCTTTGGTTGGCTAATATGACAGTTTCTTTGTGTGACATTACCATAGCTTATGCTATTTGTCATTACATTAATGACCTTCTGATGTGTAATCACTGCTCTATGCAATTAGTAGACAACTTTATGAAATATTTGTTGTCTTACACTCTGGGGACCTCTGTATTGTTTGAGTTGTTGCCACAGATCACACTTTGCCAAACATGAACTGCAACCTGCAGGGTGGTACAGATGGTGGCAATACCTCTCACCTGTACATATTTCTGCAGAATGTCCTGATGTTTGTCACACATTTTATTTCCATTTGTCATAACATTGTTATTTTCTGGCAAACTGGTGGAAAAACATGAAAAACTAACATTACAGATTAATGACAGATAGTGTCATGTCACATCTCACTTGGAAAATGCATTCAAATGCATATCCTGTTCTGGTATTTATTTTCCATGCATGTTACAGCAATAGGTGAGGGTTGTACTTAGTGTCTGGCCTTTGCCCCAATTTGCTGTATGGCTTTAACCAGCTATCTTTCTGTGAGGGGTTGAGAGGTATGCTGGTGGCCATAATACAGTTAGACTTCTGTAAGGGGATATACATACACACACACACACACACACACACACACACACACACACACACACACACACACACACACACACACACTCACACACACAGACACACACACACACACACACACTCATGACCTGCCTTTGTTGACAGTAGAACCTCTACCCACCTAGTTTAACATACAATAGTGCTATATACATAACACAAGCACCACAGAACTACTAAACTGTTGTAGTGTCTGCCATTACTATTCAGGTGGGTGACAATTGCATGTGCTGTTAGGATTGCCAATGGAGGGTTAACAGGCCCTTAACATAGTAGAGCCATCTCAAACACACACACATTGCTGCATGGGGACATGCACTGAAACACACATGCACACAGAGTTGGCACTTTTTCAGATTAGAGCACCTACCTATCTTGTTATGTACAATACAGACCGACATGACTATTGCACCCACCACCAATACCTTTGTGTTAGAAAATGTGTAACAGTGCTTCTAAGGTGGATAACATCTGTAGGGGCCCCTGAGTAGGCTGGCAATGGGGGAGTTAACAGGGTATAACAGGCACAGAAAATTGTGAGATTATATGCCAGGGATATAACTCACAACCACTTACAGCAATTAATCTTGGAAATGTCTTCATGAATGGTGGCATACACCACCCAAAATATGGACAAGTCTCACATATTGCTCTTACAAACCTAGACAAGTGATAGAGTAACAAGTTTTGCATCAGCATGATGTTTCAGAAGGTTATGACATCTGAAGCTGGCATGTCTGTCACTATTTGTGACGTCAACTCTCATGGATTTGCCAATGATTTGACATAAAATCCCATTGTTATGAGACACAGACTACATATATGTTGCAAACATCTGGACATTCTGCATACATCTGTACAGATGATTGGTATGGCCTATAGACTTTAAAATGGTGCATCAAAGGTGGATGACATCAACAGGCCCTTTAAAGTAATGCCATGGGGGTCAACAGGCCTTACAATGGCATAACCAACACACACCACAGAAAAAGGGGATATGCTTCACTCATATACAGTTGACTGCATTGAGATTCAAACCCCTACCTACCTAGTTGTATGTACTACAGTGCTACCTACTTATTGGATGCTCCATGGAACTTATATACCTAGAAAGTGTCCAACAGTGGATCTAAGGTGGATGACATGAACAGGCCATGTAAAGTAATGCAATGGCAGCAGCAGGGTGTAATGGGCCTCAAAATGCTTTAACCAACACACAGCAATTACAGTTGCCAGTATTGGGATTAGAACCCCTACCTATCGTGTTTTCTATACTATAGTGTTATGGAGTTATCGCATGTGCCATGGAGATTAAATACCTGCAAGTTGTCCAACAGTGCTTCTAAGGTGAATGGCATCAGCAGACCTTGTAAAGAAGGGGAATGGGAGGTTTACAGGGTAGAAAAGGCCTCAAAATGCTTTAACCTAGAAACACGCACTTACACACACACACACACACACACACACACACACACACACACACACACACACACACACACACACACACACACACACACACACACACACACACACACACACACACACACACACACACACACACACACACACACACACACACACCACACACACGGCAGTTGACATGAGATTACAACCCCTACCTCACTACTATTACACAATGAAGCTCACCTTAGTACTGGCACATGGCATTGGTTACAATTGGTGTGCAAATGTCTGCATCAGGACATCACTCTAATCTTTTCAGTGTGTGTGTCTCTCTCTCTCTCTATGTCTCTCTCTCTCTTTTTCTCTCTGTCTTTGTCTCTCTCTCTCTCTCTCCTCCTGTCTCTGCCTGTCTATAATTGATATATTTGTATATGTTACCTACATATATATATATATATATATATATATATATATATATATGTCTATAATTGATATATTTGTATATGTTACCTATATATATATATATATATATATATATATATAAATAAATATATATATATATATATATATATATGTGTGTGTGTGTGTGTGTGTGTATGTGTGTGTGTGTGTGTGTGTGTGTGTGTGTGTGTGTGTGTGTGTGTGTGTGTGTGTATCACACTTTGCAGATGCAGATATATCACATATGTGCCACCTACAGATAGCTGAGGGTAATCCTGTCTGATGGGGGTGGGGAGAGACAGTAAAGGAGTACATAGCTGTGTGTATGTACGACATATATGGACAACACAGTTGTATAGTCAGATGTGGGTTTATACATGGCCTGTAATTCTCTAAGTGTAGGAGCATGCCCAGTATGACATTCAGTAGTAAGAATTTGACTCCATTACAGAGCTAGCTGTACACCAGTCCAGGATTTTGTGTGCTACAGCTGATTGGCTGCTGAACCTGTATAAACAGTCCAGCACCTCAGTGATATACTTCCTGGCAATCTCCTGGCTGTGTGCTATCCTTATTAACTGAGTAATATCCTGGTGTGGGTACAGAGGGCATTGGACTGAGCAGAGTTTTCCATAATATGTGTGGTATATTCTACATAGCACTGTGATTTTCTAGTATGTCAGTGGCAGAGCAGTATAGAGTAATGTGATGAACCATTGACAGAAATTTGTTTACTGACTCCATACACTGCAGGGAACCTGTTACTGCACAAATTGTTCTGGTGTGCATATTCTCTGTTTGTCTGGCCAGTGGTTCCCCTTCCCCTTATATGTGTCTCTTTGCCCTTGTATAGTCCAGTCACAGGCTTTGTCCACAGTTGCTGCTATTATGTATTTGTAGTTATGGTATGAGTGGGGTAGACGTCATGACATCACACACACAGGGTTATGGACTTCACACCTCTGACTGCACCTGTTTATCAGGTTGTCCATTATTGAATCATACATGTGCTATGGTCCTCAGATGGCTTGTGTTGTAATGTTATTATAAACAAAACCAAAAACACGCACGTGAGACTGAGTGCAAGGTTCAACCACTTGCCTGAAAAAACGATCCAAAAACGAACCAGCACAAGGTAGAATACGGCTATATTATCATTTATTAATCCAAAAACATACCGGTTGCGGCTGTATTGAGCCTTCTTCAGTGTAAATAATTACAATAATGAACAACAGCTCCATCCTGGTATGGCCTTTATATAGAAAAATGTATTGATATAACAAGATGTCTTAAAGGCATATCCCCTAAATTGAAACACATACAATATGCATATATCAAAAACATGAGTTATGTAAAATAATATTATAATACACAATTGGTGCTGAAAACAATATTATATTCATATAGAATGATATATGCAATATTAGATATGTGATAATATTCATATTATAATACATAAAAGATGCATTCTATAATATATAGGAAATATGCATATTATAATGCATAGAAAAGTAGGCTGACACTTATTCCAATTCATTTCATCCAGGTTTGAAAAGAGCCCCTAACCTGGTAATCCAAGTTGATTCCATATTGTTAAGTCTATCGTGCCAGACTGCTTTAAAGCTTCTATGCATAGAAATCTTGTCAATAATAATAAATTTAAATTGTGAAGTGGGGTGACTGATAGTATGTTTGTATAAAGCATTGGACAACCTGCGATTTCTGATAGCACTAAGATGTTCAATAATTCTCAATTTTAAAGGTCTAGATGTCTGACCAACATAAAATGAAGAACAGGTGCATGTTGCTAAATAGATGACCCAATCTGAACTGCAGTTGCCAAAAATGTTGATCTGATATACCTTAGAGGTGTTTTTACTAGAAAATTCCTTAGTTTTCAAGATACGTTCACAGGCACTGCAGTGCCTGCATGGGAAGCATCCAACCAAAGGGTCACCAAAAAGTGTCGTTTGAACTGTTGTGGCAGGTTTATATCTTTTATAATGAGTCAATTGAGAATAAATAGTGTGACCCCTGCGATATGAGAAAGCACATTTCTCTGGTAAAATCTCATTAAGATAATCATCAGCCTTCAAAATGTCCCAGTGTTTATTAATAATCTCCCTGAATCTGATTGTATTATTCCCAAAGGTAGTAACAAGCCTAATTGGTTGAGCAATATTAGATTTGTCCTCATTCCTATGTTCTTTATATTGTAATAAAGTGGAGCAAGATATCTCCTTGGTCAAGTCAAAAGTTTTGGAAATATGATATTTGGAATATCCATGACTCACAAGCCTATTAGACAGATCTTGTGCACATACTCTGTAATCCTCATCAGATGAACAAATGCATTTGAGGTGTAAAAATTGGGATTTTGGGATGTTTCGGGTGATGTGGTGGGGATGAAAACTGGATGCATGTAATAATGTATTATATTGCGGGAACTTCCTATGTACCCTAGTAGCAAGTGTGTGGTCTTCCTGTCTACAAACTACTACATCCAGAAACACAATTTCTTGATATTGTATATTTAAAGTAAATTGAATCTCCCATGGATTGTTGTTTAAATATTTAACAAAATCAAATACTTGTGTCTTATCGCCCCGCCATACCATCCAACAATCATCTAAATATCTTCTCCAGATATCCAAGTTGTTGATATACAAGTTGTAATCAGAATCATATATGAATGATTGTTCAAAAAATCCCATAAATGAGTCAGCATATATGGGGGAAAAAGAAGCCCCCATAGCTGTGCCTCTAATCTGCCAATAGGCTTGTCCCTCAAAGTAAAAAATATTTTTTCTTAATACATAATCAGTAAGTTTCAAAAGGAAATTATTGAAACCAATAGTATATAAATGCGACCTATCCAACCAATAAGAGATTGCAGAAATGCCAGCATCATGGGGAATGCTTGTGTAAAGGGATGAGACATCTAGTGTGCATAACCACTAATCTGCTTCTTACTGTGAATCCTGAATGATATTTAAAAATTCGGTTGTGTCCTGTAGCCTAGATCAAACATTAGGCAATAAAGGTTTAAGATAGTAACTAAGGAAAGCAGATAATGGTTCAGTTAAAGAGCCTCTCCCAGAAACAATAGGCCTCCCAGGGGGTTGGTAGGATGTTTGTGAATTTTTGGAAGAACAAAGATTCAAAACATAAATCCAAGCGTAATTCCAAACAACCACCAACAACTGTGCGAATGCAAAATTCACTAAATTTATTCTATGACAGGCACGAACAACACGAAGATACGAAAATGCAGATAAAACAAATTAGAGTTAAGCGCTTTCACCCATTAACACAGGGTTTCATCAGAACTCACTAACCAATTACTCTCAGATGCTTAAATGCCTTTTTTGGCGCCAACATACTTTCAAAATCTTAAAGACATATCGCAGCAGTATCACTTGAAACGTAAACATGCAAGTATATCAAGCTGCATGATATAAATAGATTGTATAAGTGTATACTTGTACTAAATATAAATCTCTACAATAAGAATATACATTTGGATTACTGTTGAAATACAAATGAATAAATAAAATAAAATAAAATAAGTATATAATATACATCCTTCATCTCTACAGTTATCACTACCAAATACATGTTGCTACCTATATGCGATTGCATAAGTAATATAAAAATAAATGTAAATAGTTGACAATTGTAACTTGTTCATTCCTATAGTACTATTAAATATTTAAATAAATACACTATCATTTTGTATATAGATTAATAAATCAATAAATAAATACTATTCTTCCAGGTGTAAGGTGACATGATTGACTACAATACACACACTTGGCATAAATCTGATGATGTTACATAAGTACAGGGAGCCTGTACATACATGTAATTGTATAAAAGAAACATTAAATATTAGTATAAATATATATAAATTATTAATTTTAAAAATTAATATGGTTAAATGAATAAAATATCCTCATATACAATGATGTTGAAAATCTATTACTTCATACATGTAAAAAATAAATAAAATTATTCTTTTAAAAAAATATTCTTTAAAAAAGTTTTTTTAAAAAACAAGTTATCCAAAAAAATCTTTGTTTAAAAAGAACTATCGTGTTCATTTAAAATCAATATAATCTCAAGGTCACCAGAGTAGGAACGAAACCAAAAAGAACTATTCCTACCAAAACATACTCTACAGCTACTGGACAATCCATTCACAGTAAAGGTACTGACAATATGGTTAATGGTTCAGAAGTGACAACTGAACAAAAGAATGGAACTGACAATGTAAATAGATTTAATAATTTTTTACAGATCAATTACAATATGAATGATGCTAATGTTAATGACAATGATTTTATGTTAGAAAATTATGACAATGATAATTTAAAGACATTGATTTACAAGCTTGGTAAAAAACTAAAAAATATTAATGACTTGAGAGTGGATAATGTTTATCTGTCAAAAAATATGGATTTGAAAATGGTTCCTAAAGGTTTGAGATTTTTTAAGTTACCTTTAGGTTTTGAATATTCAGAAAATTTAAAGAAGGAATTTAATAATTTTTTTGATAGTTGTGGATTTAAATTCATGGAGTTACTAATGAAATATAATGACGAAAAACTGAGTAAATATATATTAGAAGCAGAGACATTGAATAACAACATATTAAATGACTTAGTATTCCCTCAATGGGAACACTTATATAACAAGTAATTTAATGAAGCAAATAAACACATTAGTAACACCAACAAATGCAAAACCAACAAATTGAAAAGGGATAGTGAACATTATAACACTAATAAAGCTTACATATGGCCAAGCAATAGGGGTAGTAGTAATAACTATGAGTACATAGACTGCAATACACAATTATGTGAAGAAGCAAATAGAGAATTTGGGCAAGGGGGAAATAATACAATATACAAACACAATAATTGATACATTAATAGGAAGGATTTTCAGAGAGAAGGGAAACAATCAATACAACCGTATCGGAATCGCAATCAGGGCTTTGTAAGAGACACAATGAATTTACAGTATAACACCAATCAGGACTTGGTGTTAAACAAAGACGATAGCAATGAGAACAAAGCTATTAAAGTAGAAGGCAACATACACACACTTGACAATTTTAACATATTTAATTATACAGATAGTGTTATTGGAAAGGAATATTTTAATTTATTCAGTAAGGGGATGAAATTTATACCTAACCCTAAATTTAATTTGGTACACACTATTATTGATTTCAAAAAATATGTTAGAAAAATCAATTTAGATTTATTTTTTAATAATACACAGAGTAATGAAAATAAAATAAGATCACATGATGATGATGAAATTTCTTTTTTAAAAAAAGCAAGTATGTTCAATCCACCTCCTCATCCGAAAGTGGACTTATATGATAAAATTACATCAAGGAAAAATTATTATGAACAAAAGAAATTGAAAGAAATGACTAAACACAGTAATTTGAGTACAGAGCACAGTAATTTGCTAAACACAATTATTAATGATAAGAACACAAGAGTAATGAAGCCTGACAAAGGGGGTGGTATAGTCTTATATGACAATTTTTGGTACATTATGAAAATGTATGACATATTACACCATTCTGGTAATTACATTACCATCTCTATCAATGAACTTAATATAGCTTATTGTAGAATATATTCATATATAGAAGAATATTACATTGAAGCAAGAATTACTAGAGAAGAATATGAATTTTTGAGGGTAGAATTCCCACAACTGGCTACTTTTGTAGGTATCCCCAAGATACATAAGGACACCTTTGACCCCCCTTTTAGACCAATAGTGTCAGGCAGTCATTCTAAAACCTTCCCAATAGGAAGATATATTGACTCAAAATTGAAATTTATCTATGAGAATGTGTCTCACATGGTCAAAGATTCATGGATATTTTTAATGAATTTTCTAAAAAATATTAATTTAGACAATATTATATTCTTAACCATTGACATGATAGATTTGTTTTCTTGTATTCTGAAAGATGAAGGACTCATAGCCTTTAGTAATAGTATAAGAAAACACACTAGTATGGATTGGAATAAAATATGTTTACTACAGGAAATGATGTCCATAGTTCTCGATAACATATATATATATATATTGAAGGAGAACTCTTTAAACAGGTTAGAGGTGTCACTATGGGTGCTGCATGTGCCCCTATATATGCAAATATGGTCATGCTTAACTGGGAAGACAATATTTTATTCACATGTGAACTCTTTAAACATGTCAAGTATTACTCAAGGTTTTTAGATGATATTTATATATTGTGGGGAGCAGATGAGACATTATTGGATACATTTATCCATTTTTTAAATTCAAGTAGTAACTATTTGAAATCCACACACTCCTACAATAATACAGGTGTACCATATTTAGACACATTAATAAAATATGAGGCACAACAAGTTTCTTCATCTATTTATAGAAAAGACACTTTTTCTAACAGCTATCTTCATTAGAACAGCTGCCACCCAGACAAATTAAAAAATAACATTTTTAAGGGTCAATGTATACATTCAGCACGCATGACGTCTAACGACAATGATTTAAGAAAGGAATTAGAATATATAAAATAATTGTTCTCACAAAGAGGTTATCCCAATCATATGATGGATTCTACTATTGCATACATTTTGGAATTCAGGGAAACTAGATATCAACCTGTATTAAGTAATAGTTTTAGAGGACAACTGACTGATACAGATTTAAAAATGGGCGAAACAGGTTTGATTTCTAGTAATAGATATAAAAAATCATGTGTAATTCAGTATAATATGGCAGCTAGTTATATTAAACACATTATAAGTGACTCATGGCATTTAATATTTAATGATGTTCAAATCACAAAAGTAATAGGTACAAAACCCAATTTTATTTTTAAGATGGGTAGCAATATAAAAAATATGGTGGAATACAAGAAAGAAAGAAAGACAGACAAAAACAAAGTGATAAATATAAGTTTAAAGTGTGGGTCATGTAGACAATGTAAATATATTTCAAACTTATTATTAAGTTAAATAATGAATTAAAAAGTTGTGTTTACAGTAAACTAGGTAACTGTAATAGTAAAATGGTCATATATTTAAGTATATGTCAAAAATGTTTTAGTTTTTATGTTGGTAAGACCGAGAGGAATTTAAGAAAAAGAATTTATGACCATTCTTACAGTATTAAAACTAAAGACATGAACAGTGCTTTATACAAACACATTTTTTATGAAGGAGAAGATCACAACTTCAAATTTATTATTTTAGAAGTATTAAAACCTAGCCCCTTGGGAGGAGATATAAAAAGTTTGTTAAGCTATAAAGAAGTATGGTGGCAAATTTATTTGGATGCCACCACTCCCCCAGGTTTGAATGACCACATATCAATCAAACCTCTATTGTATTCCAAGATTTGTTAATCACAATACCATGTTTATTTTATGTCACAGCCCCCAGATTACACTAACACAGATTATAATGAGATTATATTGATTTTAAATGAACACAATAGTTCTTTTTAAACAAAGTTTTTTTTGGATAACTTGTTTTTTAAAAAAACTTTTTAAAGAATAATTTTTTAAAAGAATAATTTTATTTATTTTTTACATGTATGAAGTAATAGATTTTCAACATCATTGTATATGAGGATATTTTATTCATTTAACAATACTAATTTTTAAAATTAATAATTCATATATATTTATACTAATATTTAATGTTTCTTTTATACAATTACATGTATGTACAGGTTCCCTGTACTTATGTAACATCATCAGATTTATGCCAAGTGTGTGTATTGTAGTCAATCATGTCACCTTACACCTGGAAGAATAGTATTTATTTATTGATTTATTAATCTATATACAAAATGATAGTGTATTTATTTAAATATTTAATAGTACTATAGGAATGAACAAGTTACAATTGTCAACTATTTACATTTATTTTTGTATTACTTATGCAATCGCATATAGGTAGCAACATGTATTTGGTAGTGATAACTGTAGAGATGAAGGATGTATATTATATACTTATTTTATTTTATTTTATTTATTCATTTGTATTTCAACAGTAATCCAAATGTATATTCTTATTGTAGATATTTATATTTAGTACAAGTATACACTTATACGATCTATTTATATCATGCAGCTTGATATACTTGCATGTTTACGTTTCAAGTGATACTGCTGCGATATGTCTTTAAGATTTTGAAAGTATGTTGGTGCCAAAAAAGGCATTTAAGCGTCTGAGAGTAATTGGTTAGTGAGTTCTGATGAAACCCTGTGTTAATGGGTGAAAGCACTTAACTCTAATTTGTTTTATCTGCATTTCCGTATCTTCGTGTTGTTCGTGCCTGTCATAAAATAAATTTAGTGAATTTTGCATTCGCACAGTTGTTGGTGGTTGTTTGGAATTACGCTTGGATTTATGTTTTGAATCTTTGTTTTGGGCACTTATTGGTGTATTCGCAGTGGACATTTACGTAGTTACCTGTTTTGCGTGTTTTAAAAATTTTTGGAAGAAGATATAAATACTGAGCAATAGGCTCAGCCACTTTAAGTTTTTAACAAACATATTTACTAATGATACCTTTATCCATAGCTAGATCCAAAAAAGAATCTATATGTATTTTAAAGTTAGGTGTCGGATCGACAACCATCTTGATATAAAATCGAGCATCAGATAGTTTTTTCAAAGCTTCAGCTTGATACATTTGAAGATCCATAACAACAATCCCACCTCCCTTATCAGCTGGAGTGATAACAATATCATGATTGTGTTGAAGTTCTTGTAACGCTAGTTTTTCTGCTTGGGTGAGATTGTATGTAGTAGTAGGTTGGTATCTGGTCAAAAATGTAAATCTTTGATGACACATTCCTTAAAAATGGCAACATGTTTGTACATTGGTGGTTGAAATTCCGACTTACCAAATTTAAAACCAGAAGGTCTTTGAGAAAAATCATTATCTGAAAACAATTTTTTAAGGTTAACCAATCTACAAAAGTCATGAATATCCTTGACCAAACTATGTTCAGGAAAAGAGGAAGTTGGGACAAAATTGAGTCCTTTGTTCAATACTTTATTGTGTATAGGAGATAGTTCAAAAGAGGATATGTTATGTACATTAATCACTGTTTCACAATATTCTGTAGGAGAAATTGTAAGCTTGGAGGGTCTGTTTCTATGCTTTCTACCACCCCTCCTTCTCTGACACCTAAAGGGTCTGATTGTTTCCTTTTGGGAGCTGGGGACCCCTGGTAGGAAGGGACATCATACTCTGTGGCGGAGAATGTATCATCTTCCGAAGTACCACTGACAACAGAATCCTTCCTTCTCAATACTGACCTTGGTCGTTTTCTACCATAATTGTTTTTGTTATTAGGGTCAGTAAACCTAACATACTTTTGTGTAACAAATGGTTTACCCTTGTCGTAATCTGACAGATCCCTCTGAAATTTATGTGTTTTCCTCTTTACCAGCTGTTGTTCAAGAGTGGCTAATTCCTTGGCCAAATTGGTAATGTAATCCCTATAAAAGTCTTCTGTTTCAAAACTTTGGGTCTCAAAACAGACCTTATGAATATCTACCACTTGCAACTCAATAATTCGTTCATAATAGTTGATCAGGGTATTAACAAATAACATCGATGCCTGATGCTGGGCATGTGCCCAGTCCTGCGACAACTGAGAGTCAATTACTCCTACCAAGGGTTGAAGGCGAATCCTTAACCCTCTGGGTGTAATATCTTTAAGTTTATAGGCCTTAAATAATTTTAAGTGCAAATGTTAGACCTAAGAGTTTTCATGTGCCTTGTCAATTTTTGAAAAATTATCCCACATCGATGCTTGGAATCAACCTCCACATTGTTAGAACTCATGGTCCCTGCTGCATTGAGACCAAAGGCCTCTAAATTGTCTTTATCAGCTGATAATCCTGACAAAATGCCCTTTAAATCCATAATATTGATCACTAGCAATATATCCAAATGCAATATTGACCAAAAATGCAGGCTAATGTATAAACATACACAAAACTTATATAACAAAATGGAATATATATATATATATATATATATATATATATATATATATATATATATATATATAGAAATATATATATATATATTTAAAAACTGTTATATTGATCCAATAGTGTGCAGTGAAACCATCAAAATATAAATTCTCAGTTGGCCCATAGAGGTAATTATATAACCAAATTAGCTGACTGAAAAAAACAAGTAATATAACCTCTAGTAGTTGACCATTCATCTCCACTACTATATGTTTACTCATACAACAAACATTCAAGCTGGGGCATAGTTATATATGGTTGATGGACTAAGACCTCACCAACTGATAATTGTATCAGATATAAGACAGACCATCTTCATATGTATATATATATATATATATATATATATATATATATATATATATATATATATATTTTTTTTTTCATAGCCGACTAATCGTCTCTGCTAAAAATAAGCCCCAACTTGTGTCTCCAATGTTTGGTATATACTATTAATGGACATACGTCTCAACCAATATGTTCACCTTACAAATCACCACATATCATAGACTATCCTGAAACATCATAAGATGTCAAGAATGATTATAAGGTGAGAAAAAAATCCATAAAAAAACAGTTGAAAAATTAAACTCCACAAATAATGGATCAATATAAACCAAATTATATTGTTATTATGCCCATCTTTATGGTCAAAAATTGTAATACTTAGCTGTTAACATACATGTTGAATCAACGTTCACAAAAAACTTATACTATTAAACCCGAATATAAAGCTAGAGACCATATACTATCTTGTCAGATCGAAAACAAACACCATATTTCACGTGGCTATCAAAAATGTAGAGCCAGCCTTATGTACCTTTTTAAATGTGATTACAAAAATTATTATCTCTGAAACATTCACCCAGATAGTACATTAAAAGAGGCCTGATAAATAGGGATCAAAATTGCATTGCATAATAGTAAAGCTTAAATCCAAAATAGTTTGACATAACTCATGTTTTTGATATATGCATATTGTATGTGTTTCAATTTAGGGGAGATGCCTTTAAGACATCTTGTTATATCAATACATTTTTCTATATAAAGGCCATACCAGGATGGAGCTGTTGTTCATTATTGTAATTATTTACACTGAAGAAGGCTCAATACAGCCGAAACCGGTATGTTTTTGGATTAATAAATGATAATATAGCCGTATTCTACCTTGTGCTGGTTCGTTTTTGGATCGTTTTTTCGGGCAATGTTATTATAAGGCTACATGTTGACCATAGCTGTTGAACTCTTAAAGACTGACAATTGCACAGGCCCATATATAACAGTCAGACACAGGCCCAGACATGGGGACAGGGTGTTAATATTGCTCTTCCAAATGTAGACAGTTGGTAGAATGGTTTTGTATTGGTTTGCATTTTCTTATGGGTATGATATCTGCTTCTCAACTGTCATTGATGTTTGCACATCAACCTTTATTATTTTGCACATAGTTTGGCTGGCAAATGCAATGTTATGACAAGCAGAACAGATATATGAGGCATACGTGTGGACATTCTGTGACACCTTGACATTCCAGGGGTGTGGATGATGGCCACTAACTTGTTGCCAGTACTGACATAGTAACGTGGCAGCCATTTATAACCTGGCACTACACTGACTTGTAACAAACTGCTGTTCTACTAGGTACTGTGTAGGTTACGCTGAGCTGTGTACTGTCCATATGTGTGGCCCCCTGTCCCTCCATTGTCCAACTTTCCTGCAGTAAGAAATATTTACTTCTGGACAGTGTGTACAACTCCTACTGTAGGTGTAGCTGAAATGCAAAATAACTGGTGCAGCCAATCTCATTCCATGGACCCTACTAACTACAGTACTGTACTTAGACCACTAAGCCACAACAGCCAGCAGTGTGTGCTGTCTACTTCCTGACAGTATTTACCATGCACAGACATAGCACATTGACCCCTGCATATTGTGGACATGGAACAAGTTAGCAAGTTGATTGGGACAGCCATGGGAATGTGTGGTCTTCTGCTATTACCCTAAAAACATAAATGTTATTGCATTTCTATGGGAACACAGGTGTGTTGTGTGGAGGGGGGGCATACCTCTCAATTGTACAAATTTCTACAGACTGTTCAGATGTTTGCTTCATATTTTGGGTCCATTTAGCATAGTATTGTGGTTGTCTTGGAAAGTACTGGCATATCATTACAGACTGAAGTTAGAAAGTAATGACAGACATTTGAGTTTCAGACTTCTTCCCCTTCAGAGACTTAATGCAACTCCAAGATCTGTTCTAATATCACTGTCTAAGTCTGTAAGAGCAATATTTCATAACTGTCCCTATTTGTGGGTCTTTGCTACACAGTTCTTAATGGCTTTGTACAGATGACTTGCTGTGAGAAGCTGAGAGGTGTGTATGGGACTCCAACATTGACATCCATGCATGTGACCTGTGACCCCACAGTTTCTTAGCCTCCCACATATACTGCAGTGAGTTTTAACATCTTAGGGACTATTGCATATTCTGGGGCAGCCAGTATTTGATGGACATTTCCTGTTGTCCCACAAAGCTGACAGTTGTATGCTGCTATCCCAGTAGCCCACCCCATTCCCTTGCATACATGCAGCAATACCATAGATATGCTACCACAGTCTACTACTCAATCCATTTGTTGTTAAGAAGAGTGACTTTCCTTGTGTCTGCAGCAGTTGTGAGGACAGTGCTTCAGGGCTGACTCTGTTGGATGCATGCAGTACATAGCCTATACATGGTAAGGCAGTGTGATGTGTGTGGCATCCTTTTTACTGTGTGTGTGTGAGTCAGAGTGAGGTGTCAGTCCCTGGGTTCTTAGGGTGTCAGTGTATATGCTATGCATTGCCTCTTTGTCAAGACCAGGCCGTACTGGGCATGCCTATGTCTGCCTACATGGACAGGCTTAGGAGGTTCCTCCTCCAAATTTCCCTGTGCCTGTAGAGACCTTGACAATGGTGGGGGGCTGTGTGTCCCTTCCCTGTGATGTTCCTGCTGCAGCTGTTTCTGCAGGATTATATTGTATAGCATGATAAATACTATGAACATGTGTGCACATGTGGCTGAAAGGTACTGCAGGCTCCACCAGATATGTCAAGGCAGCGGAACTGTGACTTAAGCAGCCCAAACACATGCTCTACAATGTTCCTTGCTTGTGTGTGTGCTTCATTATGACGTTCTTCAGTGTGTGTGTGTGTGTGTGTGTGTGTGTGTGTGTGTGTGTGTGTGTGTGTGTGTGTGTGTGTGTGTGCATTTCTGATGGGTGTCATCATCCACAGTTCCAGTGCATAGCCATCATCTCCACTAGATGGCCATATGGGATGTCCTCCCCTGGCAAATGCCTGGTACAGCTGTTATGAGTGCCAGATGTGGGAGTCATGATAACTGCCAGGGCTACCAGCACACACATTGATGATAATGCCCTGGACATTGCACACGACCTGGCAGTTGATGGAGTGATACCCCTTGGAGTTGACGTAGACTCTACCCTCTTCACCAGATGGTGCTTTAATGTGCACATGAGTGCAGTCTGTGGCACCCAGTACATCTGGGTAGTGTGCTACATGGTGGAAGAGATGCATATTGATGGTCCTCTCCTCAGGGGTGATGGGGAAAAATATGTGCTCACTGGCATGTGTGTTAATGTGAAATCCAGGAACTGGTGGAGTACCCTGGATGCAGATGCCTGTAAGATCCCCATGATGTCCCCAGTAGGTCTTTGGAAAGTACCCAGTGCTAGTATTCTTAAGGCTTCACATACCTTTGTTTCCGCTGGGATGGGTTCCCCCTTGTTGGCTCTGGGTCTGAGGTGAGGGCGGCAGAGCTTGGTGATTTGCTGTAGTATGTCCCAGTCTACCCTGTAGCACTCTACTATCTCCAGCTCATGTAGCCCCTGAAAGGTTACCTTGGGTCTATATACTTTTTTCCTCCTCAGTCTGGGCTGGTTGTCAGCATCATCTTCACTGACCTCAGCCTGTAGCATGTAGAGATGTAGCAAAGCAGCAGCAGCCCCTATCATTTTGTCAGTTTAAATTTCCAAGTGTGTACTTCAATGGCGCTGAGTATATTAGCAAAATCAGACTGAAGGGTGTCTGCATACTTTATACTGGTGTGTTGCAGATGCAGCCTGTGTGATTGGCTGACTATGATACATTCCACCTGCCAGCTACATTACTGAGAGGTTTGAATGGACCAGTGTAAGTGGCAGAGGGTTTATTTGTCATTTATAGCTGATTGGATTTTCTAAGCTATTTCTTTGTATTTTTCCTTTTCTGTTTTCAATTTCCTCCACTTCTAAGCCTTGCACTGTGCCACGCAAACCTGTGGCTCCAGTATAAACATTGCCAGCAGATTTGACCCTTTCCTGTACACGAGCATGCTTAGCTTTTCTTTAATCAGCTAAGCAAAGCTTACCAGCCTCAGACACACATACCTGCTTAGCTGTGCTTAGCTGAGCGCAAACAGGAGCTGCTGCACTGCAATGTGCTTACACAAACTTGTGACACACACCCCTTTCATGTCAGCTTTCTCTTCTGCCTACACTGCCATGGTTCTAGCCCTTACATAGTTAGTACCTGTAGACACAGTGGCCCATTTTGCTATTCAATAAACTTAGCTCATTTACATATACCTAATTGCGTATACCCTAGATACTGCACTACACCAGAGCATATGTCCTTTGCAACCTCTATAGCCTGCCATTGTATGACTCGGCATGCTGGCCACTACAATGGGAAGCTTCAATATAGCATTAAATATTATAATTTACAATTTTAATTTTTTTTTTTTTTTGCAAACTAGCATGTTTGCATGTTGCTGCGCGCCACTTAAATGTGACATATGTGATAAAAAAGGTTTAGTTTTTCATTAATTTCATCACTTTTAAATGTCAATGGCCATAGTTTTGGCCATTTGCATGCCTAATGTACCTAATACATGCTTTTATTTGAGTTGTCATGGCCCCTGTTTTATTTTTACATTCCGGTACATGGCTATTAACCGCATACATTTTTCCTGCAGACACAGCACCTACACAGATGCCTTTCTACTTCCTGGATTGCAAAATCACCTCATTTGCATGGTTTTCACCAGCAGATGAGATGATTTGCATTCCTCGATCGCTTCTGTGTCTGCACAGTACTGGGAGGCTCATGCACACCCCCAGCCTTGTTTCCTGGAATACTGGGTGGACATGTTCCATGTCCGAGCATTAACACTATTCCTACATGGAGAATAGCTGCATGTAGGTTTTATTAAATTACTCTCCATGATCACACTAGAAATAAAACACTGCTCTAAGTGTTGCCAGTTGTATTTACTTATACTGCACTTCAGTGGATATTCAGCTATTAACATAACATGCAAAACAGAATGATTTGCTAAAATAAAATTCTAAAGTCATTGTAATGTTTGTATTTCCTTTCAACATGATGCTCCAGTAGTGTTATACCATTATAAAATTACTAATAACACATAGCCCCAGTGCAATATTTGTTGTTATGAAATAAGGGATGTATTTAAATAACCTGCTGAGTTTACATATTTATAATATATAAGAAGTTCCTGTATAACATTACTTTGAGACCTAAAGCTATCTGTATTTGCAATAATACATTTCTGCGATATAATACATTAAGACAAAAATTAAAATTAAATAACATGTTTAGACAGTATTACTGCAGAAGCCATCTATCCACAATCCATTTTTCCCATTTTTGCACATAGGGTATTGCATCTAAGTCCAAGGAAGTCATTGTTCCACATGTATTCAGCATTTATCAAACCTAGCACTGAGTAAAATGCCCCCTTTGGTATGTACCTAACCAGGCATATCCAAGAACTGGAATGTTCACAGAGGTTCCTGACTAAAAGAATGCAGGGCATAAGTACCATGTACTATGCAGATGACTTCAAGACCCTATCTCTACAGAGGTTCCTGACTAAAAGAATGCAGGGCATAAGTACCATGTCCTATGCAGATGACTTCAAGGCCCTATCTCTGTATTCTTTCTCAGACAGGCTGCTCAGGGGAGATCTATCCCTGGCATACAAGGCATTGTCAGTCCCCACTCTGATGGAGCTCCTGCATATCCTCAAATCTAACAGCACCAGAATTACCCATTCTAAAGACTTAAACCTTGCCTGTAATATACATAAAACCTGCTGGAGAGACAGGTACATATCCCAGAGACTACCCCTTCTCTGGAACAAGCTCTCCATCCATTTGAAGCAGAGTTCCTGCCTAACTCAATTCAAGTGTAACTTGGAAAATTGGATGTGGAACAGGAAATTCATCCCTGGTTTGGCATCTATGTCTCTAATGGGGTCTATATTATTTCCACAAAAGACGTCTCCATTGAGTACCTGTTCATTGATATGACTACATCAAATGCTGCATTCAGTGAATGATCACTACACTGAAGTTTTTCCATGAGAAAGTAACTAGATGGCCAGCATAATTAATTAGCCCTTTTCCCCACTGTAGTATGATCTCGGAGTTGGTATATATAAGTAGGGGGGTGTGGGGTATGACCCCCCCCTCACTGGGGAGTGTAGGGGTCAAAGTCCTCCACCTTGGTGAGTGTAAAATCATTTAGTTTGTATTCCGGTTGCTCTGGTGGCCAAGTAGTTTCTTTCCCTAGGAAAGAAGTTCAGTAATTGTAAAGTTTGCTGAACAGCTCTTCGATGGGTAGGGATCAATAAATAGTGATTCGATGGAGATGTCTTTCACGGAAATAATATAGACCCTTCCAATGGACACAAGCAGCCTGTAAATGGTTTATCTTCCAGGCCCAATGCATATTCATGGCTCCAATCCAAGTCATGGAAGACATGCACCTGTTAACTCCTGATACGGAACACCATGTCAGACTGCATTAATACATTTCCATAGTTCTACATTGTCTATACTGTCTCTGCCATAAACCTCACAGAATTCTGAAACCACAGGCCATTTCTGTGCACACATCATCAAAGAGTGCAATGTGGTAGATCTACCTTACCAACAGAGGATATGATCCTTGATTCTCTATAATTTGCTGCCAGACATTGTGGCTACTACAGCCTTCTCCCATGACAATGACCCATACAATAGGGTTGCTGTCACCTGTCACTGTGTGCTCCCATCTATGTATGTGATGCTGATTATGCCCTGTTTATTCCCTAACCTGCTTGTTAATGTAATGTCTGATGCACAGCATGGCCTGTTCATATAGTGCCTTACATAACTTAGGTGTCATAATGCATGCACCATTTTATTCTGTTTTGTCTTTATCATAACCAAATAGTTGCAGATCATATGCTACATCTTTGCTTGTGCCATGTTGTAATGACCTTGTCTATGTTTTGTATATGGCCCCACTGCTGTCTGTACATCCTATCTTTCAGCTTGGCTCCTTGGCTGCTGCTTCTATAGCTATGGTGGGTCTTGCTGGGGTGTTTCCATGCTATAGCTGTTTCTATACCACCATGTTAGTCACCGTGACTCATTAATGAATATTTGTCTGTAGGTCTTTGGAGATTACCCTGGTGTCCAACCAAACACATCAAGACAGTGAACGTGTCCCTTCATTTGGTGAAAAATGCATTCCAGCATGTTCTGTTTTTCTGCAAGAATAGTGTTAGATGCCATTTATTTTATTTTTATTTATTTTACATTTGTTAACCGGGCTAGTCTGGCTGGATACATGTCCATTTTCAGCAGAGGCCCGAGGAGAAAAGCTCCACTAACATGCTAGTAACTTATAATAAAGAGAACAAAACAATCAAATAACAAAAACCAAAACAAAGACCAAAACAAACAAAGGTATACAAACATAAAAGCAAATAAAGGAACAATTATTATGTAGTATAGAAAACTAAAATGTAGAGGTATTATGACAAGAAAATAACAATGGAGAGGCAACTTTCTTTTGTAATGATTGCTATAGTAAGACTGCTAATAAATGCAGAAGATTAAAATGACATATGGTGAGACAAATAAAAATTACAATATTTACAATTTAGAATAGAACAAGGTTGTGCTAGGGCACTAGTATTAGGAAGGAGATCAGCATAGAAGAGATCTGTATAATGGTAGAAAAAGAAAAGATGACAAGATGCAGTGATATAGCATGAAGATGGAGGATGTAGGAAGTGTAAGAAAAAAGAGGAAAAGGAAATTCTGTAAGTTGCTCAGTAGAGTCATGATCAAAGGTAGAGAACAACCAGTGGAAGTGAGGGTGGGGGGACTGGAAAGAGGGGAAATTCTATGCTGAGCTCAGTCAGGATTAGAGCATGGGCAAAGCCAGTGGGTTTGTAAATGGTTTCTTATTTGTTTTTTGAAAAGGTGAGGTGAGCTTAGGGTGGTCAGATCTACGGGAAGTTTATTCCAATAAGATCCTACAGTGTTGGCAAATAAGGAGTCACCTGCTTTATTGTGGGATTTGAGAGTAGTTACTAGAGGCTTGCTGGCTGAGCGAAGGGAAGTAAGATTTTTATATGGGGTGATGAGGTTATTAAGTATGGGTGTATTGGAGGGGTAATGTAGAATTTAAGGAATTTGAGCACATATAATTATGCCATGATCTAGGAGCTGCAGATTGTGGTCAACATGACTGGAACACATACTGTATGTGGTGTCATAGGCAAAGCAGAATGGTGACACCATTATATGTAGCCTCCTAGCTGCTTGCATTTTAATTGTATATGCTCAATTCTATATTTATTAACATGTACACGTGCCTACTAGAAGACCTTGGGAATAGTGCCCCCACCCACATGAAGTGTTGTTGTATGTCAGATAGGTTCCATATCTGCTAATCATGGAAACTTTTTGAGAAGTGCACAGAAACATTATAGATGATACCCTGGGCATTACACATCACCTAGCAGTCCTTCTTACTAATGTATCTTACTTGATGACAGTGTATGTACAATCAGTAGAATCAATGGCTCCCAGAACGAAATGGAAACTGGATATGATATAAATGCCCACATGGTGGTGGTTCTTTCCCCTACCATCTTTGGAAACCTTATATGCTCCATTGCATACAACAATATAATATAAAAAAGGTGTAGGATATGGAAAGCTGAAGCCCTTAACTCTTAATAGCTATGAGTTATACATAGCACTATGATTTTATACACAGATTTAGGCTTGCTCCTCCAAGATTTACTGATGCTCTTCATAATATTAAGCCCATTTAGGGGAATAACAATGAACTAAGCATATACAAAGATTCAGTACCATTAATTATATGTGATCAAATTCCTTAAAACATTCTGTTATCAAAAATAATATAGTGCTTCTCTTCCTGATCTTCTGATATGATTTTAAAGGCCAGCACTATGTTTTTTAATGTTCAAAAGTTCCTGCTTGGATGTTTTTAATGTTTAAAGGTCAAAAGGTATGATGACACCTGAAATATTCCTAGTGTGTCCTCCTTAGGTTGCAAAACTATCCCTTATATCTAAGATGGTTAAAGCTATGGATCTACTTCAGTAGATCAAACATATTACAAGTTCGAACCACATATGGCCGAGACCATATGTTCAAACTTGTAATAGTTCGAACACTGAAGTAAAAAAAGAAAAAACAACAACAAAAAAATTAAACATCTGGGGGGGGGGCTTTGGCCCCCACACCCCCTCTTACTTAAATATACCAACTCCGAGATCGCACTACATTGTGAAAAAGGGAAATCTTCCCGTTCCACACTTTACGGAGATCTCCATTCAGTCCAATCAAACATTTACTAGTTCAAACATATGGTCTCGGTCATATGTGGTCCGAACTTGTAATATGTTCGATCTACTGAAGTAGACCCAAAGCTACATATATCTGGAGTAGCTGTCCACACATCCCACATGAAGCATACAGGTGACAAAATCCAACAAACTTCCTTATGGTCTCCTTATTCACACAGATGTGAACCATAAAGTTCTGGGCAGTCAGGTGTTGCCTGGTTATGCAATGACCATGCATCTCTGATGGCATGGAGGGGCATACGTTACCACATAATAGAAACTGGCATCAAGAAAAGTCATAATGTTCTGCACATTGTCAACCCTTGGTGTTCAGTATTCCTGTTCACCATGTTACAGCATTTTATTTAATATGTCTCTGAATCTCTCTGCCATGTTGGTATCATCATATACATAAACACTGCCTCATTTGCATCAGGTAGCCATTTCCATATCATTATGAGGGCATCACAGTGCTGTTTTCACCACAGCATGGCAGCATTACTTGTGTCTCTGTATCAAACTCTGCTACCCATGATAATTTGCACATCACTATGTGCTGTCTGTGCACACCAACCAGTGTTTGAAGAACCTGAATTACATTCAAACTTTTTAGTTTTTTCAAGCTATGTCATAAGGTGGCAAGTCTCTACTTATTACTATAGTAAGTGCTAATGGACTTCTCTTTGGCCTTCCTCTCCTCTCCTTCCCTTTCCATTGTTTTTTTTTTTTTATACATAAACTATTCCAGACTTCTTACTTTCTTCTTGATCTCATAAAATTTCCTTCACTGAATGCAATGAAATATTAATAGATCAGTTAAAATAGTACAAATTTCTTGATTTATCAATAAACTTTTATGGCTGTAGATGTTTAATTCAACATGTGCTTGCCTTTTTGTACTCTTAAGTTTCATCTATATCACCTCCAAAGCAGTGCCCCAGGTATCCATGCTCACCCCATGTGTGTTTTCAATCTTAATCAACAAGCTGTCTTCTGATCTCCCTAACCTTCCTATTACTCTTTATGCAGATGATATGGTTATTCTTTGACCCTGTTTCTCCTATTCAGTTATAACAACCACATCCTTTAAATACTTAGGTTTATGGCTAGACCAGTCACTTAACTTTCAAGGCTACATTGAAAACAGCAGGAAACAATCAGTTCTCTTATTTTGGTCCTAGAAAATATCTCTGTTTCTCTCCAGACCAGCTAGAGCTACAATAGGTAAAGCAGTCCTCCGTGTTCAACTTCAATACTGGCTCTTCATCCTAGCAACAGCCTCTAAACAAATTACCCACTCTATAGTCCATTGTAAACAAAATCTGCTGATTCATTTCTAATTACTCCACACAGGGACACCACTCTATCACCCTGTCCAAGGCCAAATGGTTAGCAGTCTTTTACAGAGTTGAGCTACTCCTAGGATCTCTTCTTTACAAGCTACTTCAACTAGGTGCCTTTCTACCTCTTGCAGTCAAACTCCATAATAAAACCACCCTCTATAACCTCTGCAGCTTCTCCCAATTATTTCCCCCACTCCAGACACCCCAAACTAAACTAGACTGTACTGACCATTCCTTCTCCATTCTTGAACAAACACTCCATCAGTTCTTCCCCCTCACCTTAAAGTAGTATCCTCTTTCCCCATCTTCAGAGCTCAGCTCAGATGGTACCTTCATCAAAAATCTGACTACAAGTGCTTTTCCACTGGAGACATAACCCTCCTCTCCTGCATCTCTTCTACTTTGACCCTCTATTCTCAGCTGCTGCTTCCTTCATATACTTACTAATACAATTAATTCACATTTGATTTTCTACTCTTTTAATATTTACAGATTATATCAAATGTCTGATGGGATTATCTACCCTTTGTGATTACTCTGTGTTTGTGAATTTGTTCTGTTTTCTTTTTTGTGAATGCCTTCTCCAGGGCTTTACATGCAAATGGTCTAGAGTGATCATTGTAATACTCTGGTAAACAAAGTAAAATAAAAATAAATTAAATAAAACAAATCTGATTATGCTCTAGTCTATATCAGAGGGTCTACTACTAAAAAATGTTTTCAATGAAACAAAAACAACTACTACAAGACTGTGTTTCATCTACCTGTGGGGATTATTTGCTTGTTTTTATACGGCTGGCTAGCTAGAGTCTTCTCAATATCCAGTTTCTCTTTTAGCTACTCTGAACTTAAAGAATTAATAAGAATAGCTGAATTATTAATACATGATATGCCAGTATGAAAAGTGCACATATCCTGATTTAACCTTACATGCTAATACATGGTGCTTTTTGATCCTGCTAATAGATTCTTTTTACTTTTATGCCTTGATTTCTTTCCAAAGCTTCAATTAGACAGAAGTCTATCTTGATTATGAAAGTCATCCTGAGCCTTATTGTTTGTCTTTTTCTAAAGTGCACTGATGGTGAAGTAACACCAAGAACAGTAAAATGCTATAATGAAAAATTCAGTCAAATTCTCAGCTGAATTATTAACCTGTAAAGTAATGACACTATCTGAAATTCTGCAAATCTGACATCCTGCTATGGTTTGCTCTATTAACTTGTGCTTGCCACATCACAGGTATGTCAGACACACTATTTATTTATTTATGTATTTATTTAACATTTGTTAACCAGGAAAGTCTGACTTGGAATGAAGCCAGTTTTCAGCGGAGGCCCTGAGAGAAAAGCTCCAGATGCATATTTTTATAACTTTACACTAGTAGGAAGTAAAGAAAGGTAATCATTATTTTTAGGCCTTTGACCACCACAGCTGTAAATTATAACATTTTAATTACATTACACAGCCTCAGAGCAAATAAATAATTTCAATTTGACATGCAAATGTCATAACCCTTTTGCTTTTTCTGCAAACCAGACTGAACTTGCTTTAGTTACACAATCAAATCATATTCTATTTTTTGAAAAAAAAATGATCATTTGGCAAATAAAGGTTTAACAATTCACATTCAAATACAACAAAACAGTCTGCGAATAAGTAATATGCTCTGGACAGTATCTCATGTAAAGCTTAGTTTCCATAGTTCCAAGATGATAAATAATATCCATGCTACTGAATATAATACTATAGGAAAGTACTGTATAGAAATAAATGAAAATGCAATCATTATGAGGGATTGATTGTTTAAACTACTCCACATCCAATAAAGATGTGTAATTATTATATACAGTCTGCTTAATATTTTGTATATTGTAAAAGAGATAAAATAAGTGAAAATGGGATCTTTAGAAAAGGTAGGAACAAATTACATAGAAGTAAATGGAAATTGTAAGAACAATACATGCAAAATAAAAGTCAGAAAGAAAAAGAGTGAAGTTCAAGGGAAGGCGGGAATTCAGCAATTTATGTAAAGTTGGACTAAATGAGAGTTATTGTAAAGAAAGAAAACGTGTAATATATGATGTACATAAATGAAAAAAATGTTGACAGAATTTTTCTTTTCTGTTAATGTATATGGGTCTATGTCTTAGATGATAATTTAATAAAGGTGTTTAAAAATGTGCACGCTGGGTGGACAGGACAATCAGCATGCCTATTATGAATTGAGTATTGATCATTTAAAAAAAAAAAACATCCAGAATGGCATTCACTATGAGTAAATCCAAGGGAGGGTTTGTGGAAAGAAAGAAGCATGTGTGATCTCTCTTACAGACCAGGGACATCGCAGACCACTTTAGGCAACAAAATGTCCTTCAATTAGTGGATTAACCACTCCCACCAGCTAAGGACTCTGAGCAGTTACAGCATGGCTCCATGATTGCAGCTCCCCTTAGGATTCCTTGCAGCTCAGAAATAAGAGTTAATTTTTGGTGGACATGGCCATGATGCTGACAGGCTAGCTGCATCTTTTTAACTCTGCTAGTTTATTTAATTTCTGACAGGAAATGATATTTATAAGTTATCTTATTCAATCTTTTTGACTAAAAACTACCTTGAGTTGTTTAGAAAGATAACATCAACAGAATATTTACTTATATTTTCACTTTCCTGTCAAACTTCTGCTCAGAGAATTTTTCATCTGGAAACAGAATAAGTCACACTAAGGTAAATTCTCAAGACTCATTCATGAATAAGGATTTTCAGACTAGCTGTCCAACATTTAAGAACTATAATTGAAAATGGATAAAATAGATAACAAACTAGACAATTTTAAGAAAAATGTTCAAAACAAATGGAGCAGATGCAGCAGTCTCTCAATCAGCAGCATATTCATATATCAGGAATGGAAGTTGCTTTAAATGACATGGAAGGGACTTTAACAGTAGAAGAAAACAACACTAAATTCCTACTGAAACAAAATACTTTACTACTGAGCAAAATCAAATGACAAAAAAAAAGAGCTCAAAGAATTAATATCCACATCTTTGGTTTACCAGAGAAGATAGAAGGTGAAAGTATGGCAAACTTTTTATCATCCTTGCTTCCTAAAATCTTTAATCTACCAGAAGTAATGTTATATGGAAGTGAAAGAAATCATAGATCTATAACTGTACCAGCTTTTTCTAAAAATATTCCATTTCCAAGATCTACCATTGTGAGTTTTTTTTTCTTCACAGGACAAAGAACTAATCCTAAAAACAGACTGGACAAAATCTCCATTAAGCTTAGTGAAAAAAAATAAGATTTAACAATGACTACTCAGCTGCAATGATGTCTAAGAGAAAATGCTTTCTTCCTCTATTAAACAAATTGAAAAAAAGAGACAGATAAAGGTCCACCTGTTATTTCCAGCCAGATTCAATTTTCTTATCAAATGAAATTAAAAGCTTTAATGGACTTGACAATGACATAACATACTTACAAACAAGAAATGTAATAGAACAAATAGAAGATATGGAATGGAACAGGAGAGAAATAATTGGAAAACTATTGAAAAAGAAGAAAATGAAATAAAAATGACACTCTGGTGGGGATTTAATAAACTCTGTATATGAATAATGTAAGTCCTACATGGAGGATACATTGACTGTGTCTGTGGCTCACCCTCGGTAGTGTGCCTTGCATTTTAATGAAGGTCTGATACTGTGGGAGAGCCATGTAACATGGTTACTGAACCAGTGTAGGGGTGTGTTACAGTGTCTGGAGATGAGTAACACACCCCCTGCACATTCAAAGTGCCGGATGGCACTGAAATATAAAAGTTAAATATTTTATTTCCATTTATTTATTTTTTGTGTTTGCATGACACAGTGCAGCGTTTAGCAATGGACATGTGCCAGATATCTAAAAATAGAAATTAGATACTTTTAATTTTAACTTAAAGGTCATGTTTAAGCATAGCTGAGTGTGTTCATGTGGGGCAGTGTGGTGCTCAGCAGTGCTTAAACATAGCTGAGTGCTATATAGAAATGTATAGCAGTAGTCATATCCACGTAGCTGAATGGTTAGAGTCATGGTCCTGTGTGCAGTAGGTGCACCATTCGAATGCACAGACAGGCCATTCAGGTTTTACATCTGATAGCAAAGTTCTATAAATTAATTTTTATTTTATTGATGTATGTTTTGACATATGTTAACTGGGTTAGTCCAGCTGGGCCAGAAGCCCATTATCAGTGGAGACCTGAGGAGAAAAGGCCCAGTTACACACAAGTCTACAATTCCTAAAATACACACTCCAAGATAAATAAATTAGAATATATAAGTTCAGGAAATATACAAGTGCATTACATATACATAATAATAAAGTAGTAGTAATGAACAAATAATTTAATATTATTTCTTTTTTTAATGTGTTTGCTCTTAGCTAAATTCTGCTAAGCACTGCAAAGCCAAGTCAAGCAGTGCTTAAACAGTACCCATTTTAGCAGTACTTAGCAACACACAGCTCTGCTTACCTGGTTTGAGCATTGCTAAGCAAATCCTATTTATGCAGTTCTCAGCTCAGTTAAGCTGGTTTGTGTACCGCTAAGCATTGCTAAGCATTGCCAGTTTAAGTACTGCTCGGCTGAGCTCAGTGGGTTTGTGTGGTGCTAAGTGAAGTGCCGCATTTTTAAAAATGGGCTAATAGTGGCAAAGGGCAGGAAAACAGCCTTATTTTAGCTGAATATGTAGGAATATAGCCAGTATCTGTTGGAGTTTGATCTCGGCAGAGACTATGGCAGGAGTTGGAGAGAATGCTTGCTTCCAGGCAAAGTGGTGAGGCACCATGACATCTGATTGCTGCAGGGCCAGTACCAGGGGTCAGAATACAAATCAGAGGCCTGGGACCAGCTGGCACATGCCCTCACCAGTGCAACTGGTATCCCCAGCACAGGTGAGCAGGTGCATCACCATTATGATGACCTGAAGCATAGGAAGGGCAATCTCTTGGCCACATGGTTCCAAGATGATTGGGCTGACAATGCTCCACAAGTTTGTAAATATTGTAAGCATTGTTTTACCAGATTCTAGTATGAATATGTAATAGACAGGTACACATAATGGTGTTTTTCCCTCCCCACAGCTGCAGAGGAGAGAGCTCACAACCTGGAGGCCCATGCAGTGCACCTGGCCAGGTTTCACAGTGAGTGTAGCAGTACAGATATATCTTGCAATCTATAGTAATATAAATAAAAGAGAGTACAGTATCAACTGCCAGTAGGTATATTCTGTGTTGAGTGTTCTGCAAAGGATATATCAGAGACCTGGACTGATATAAGTGAGTAATGCCAGGTACAGTTCAATACAGATAAAAGCATGAAACCTGCTAGTGTTAAGGAAAGACATTTATTCTGTATTAATAATGTTAAGGTTAATAAAGTGCAACTGCATTCATAATGTTAAGGACATAATTCAACTGCATTCATAATTTTAAGGAAATAAAGTTCAACCGCAGTCACAATGTTAAGGAAATATAAAGTTCAAATGCATTCATAATTATTAAGGAAATAAAGTTACTACTGCATAAATTGTGGAATGACAGCTGACTTGCAAAACCTGCATTATGTAAAGTGTTCATCAATAAAGACTGTTAGATGTATATCAATCACTGTTTCATGTCACCCCTAATAAAGCTGTGTTCTGCAAAATGTGTATATTTTGAGCTGTTGGTCAAGAAATCGAGTATTACAAGTGCTGTGAAATAAACACGGGAGTAATACCATGACGTGACTGAAGGTTAGCTGATAAAGAACTGTTGCGTTAAAGTGTAGATGTGGAGCTGTACTAGAAGATATAATGCATTATGATATATGTTCTGCACTAAGATCTGAATCTAGAATAGTAATGGCTAAGGTATAATAGTGTGTTTATCTCAGTATTGTTTTGTGTTAACCACTGCATTTCAGCTATATGCATTCCTGAACTTAGTTATGCTACTGCAGGCAAGTAGGAAACTGTAATAGCTGTAGACTGCAAATATTCCATTTGCAACTGTATATGGGTCAGGTAGGCAACCCAGCACTCCGATATGGTCTGTACACATCACACATATTCCCATCCACTAGGGGTTAAATGTGTACACCTGCATTCCAAGTATTAATACACAGTTCACCTAATATCTCTATCATGCATGAATGTCATGCATGTGTGTCAAGTGTCACTGCAGTCTTGTATGACACTCAACCTCTATTATCACATCACAGTGTGTGTTACCAGGTGAGCTCTAGGCATATATTACTCAACTGATATTCAGCAGTGGCTCAGTAGCTCAGCATGATAAATGCTATGTTTACTATAAATTTTCTCACACACAGACTGAGATTCGAATCCAGGGACAAGTACTACAATATAGTAATAGAAACCATTATGTATAGTTAACAGATGTAACACAAAGGAATTACAGGTAAATAAATGACTGTAGTAGCTGCTCAAATGGGTTACTAAATTGTGTGTCCAGATATACCAGAGTGTTAACAGCATTGCTCACCAAGGTGATACGACTGCAGTAAATAAAAAGTTTACAAGTACAATACTAATACAAGTTATTGAAGCAAATAAAACTGTTTAATGTTGGTATGGCTGTATGCCTGGTGTGTCTGTGAATGTCTGCTGATAGTTTAACCCTATGCCTGCCAAGTATGGAATGATAAGCATAAACTCTCTGCACTGCGCAAGATGCATGATACATGTCTCTCAAGTATCACAATGTCAAGTACTGTGATTCCTTTTGCCAAATCCTTGGGAAACAGATTTAACAGCCTCTTGAGTTATCTCAATAGCATAGTCACACTACATCTGTCCACATTACACCTTGGTGGTCATATATGTTCCCCTGACATGTAATAGTCCCCTGTAGTTGTGTACCTGTAGGTGTTACAGCTTGGCCCATACTGTCCCATGCTGTTAGCCTGAGAGGTATGTAGGTGCTACAGAAGCTATAGGGCATGTGTATACATAAACTAAGAGCAGATCTGTAGGGTATATAAAAGTTCTGTTGCAAACAATATAGCCTACACTGGAAGTAATGGCATGTATGTCTCTCTGCCCCCACCCATTATCTGCATCATAATTTATTATTCCTATACATCGGGTATGGTATATTTTTAACATATGTTGTTCTCAAACTGTTATGTTGGGCCTTGTGTTTTATTATTGTTATGTATTACAATGGTTGCATACTAACAAAGTGTGTTGAATTACCTATGTTTTTGGCCTTATGCTGTAACTGTAACTGGCATGCTGTTACACTACTGACTGTTATCCCAATTATTGTTGTGTTGTATATGCTATGTAATGTTATGTTACTGGGTTATGTGATTTGTTCTAGCATGCTGTTACAACTAACCAAATGTTCTCTTCATTACTAAGTTATACACTGTGAAACACCTCAACACCACAGCTTGACTGCATAGACCAGTTCCTGCGTATCCACCTACCCTGCTTCAACCAGCCGTGGCACGGGGTCCTAGCACATCTGGGACCCAACCTGGAGCTGCCCCCTCTGCTGACTCTGCACCACCTATGGTGGCACACTGCTTGTACATATAATGGGGAAAATGACAGTGTACTTGAGACTGTTATGCAGATACCAAACCATACATAAATGCTGATGGATGTACGTGAGGCCTAGGATATCAAGTAGAGCTGACAACTGCACAGACTGTTGCAAAATGTCCACAGTTGTGCCACCTACTTTTGGCACATTTTTTACAAAACCTATTCTGTGTGCTGAAGTACTGGCAAGTCAGTACAGATTAAGATTAGAAAATCATGACAGACAGTTCAGTGACACACATCATACCCATACGAACATATATGTTCATGCCAATCCTGCGTAACAGACTGTACACATGCACATATGTCTTGCAAATACACCTGCTATAGCATTGACTCAGTAGCTCAATCTGTTACATTCCTAGCATGCTTTGCATTTTGCCACACACAGCCTTGGCTTCCATTCTAGTCTGTTGCATGTCGACTACATGCTTGTCAATCCAACAAATAACTGACTGACACTTGCAATGTTAAGCAGAACCAGATGGTGCTACTGCAGTCATTCCTAGCATGCTGTACATTTTGCCTCCCACAGTCCTGGCATCCATTCCAGTCTGTTACATGTCAGGTACATGCTTGTCCAAACAACAAATACATGACTGAGCCCTACAATTTTAAGCATAACTGGTTGCTGCTATTGCAGTCACTGCCACCCATATTACCATGGCAAAGGCTTGTTGGTTGGGACACACTTCACAAGTATGTATATGCATCCTAAATGTTGCCCACCACTCTCTGGATGGCACTATTACATAACATATGTACCTGAGCCACATGCCTCACCTGGATTATTATGGGTACCATCACTCTGGATATGCTGTGACAACAGAGCTGACACTGCTCCCTCACTCACATATACAGTTAGCTGTTCCCCCAATGTGTTCACAATCCCCAGTATAACCCCTGGCCAGAATGCAGCAGCTACAGCCTGCAACATATGTGGCAGTATGTTCAGCTACCTGCTACAGACCTACCATACCTCCCAAACACCTAAAACAGGAGCTCCACACAACATCCATACAGAATGGGGTAGGGGGAATAGTCAAGTTAGAGGGACATGTGTCACAGTCTTCTCCTAAAAACATACACAGCAGCTATACCAGTGGCTACTGCAGCAACATGCATATTCTGATCCAAGTGATGTATGACGTTCACATATTTCTGTCTCCTTACTGACCTCAACCCACATTGTTAAACAATAAACTGCCATATAATCAGAAAGTCTGTTCACAATGACCAAACATAGCATGCAAAACTGTGGACATACCACATAAATCCAAACAGTGGACAGTATTTCTACCTACCTACTGTGATACTGTAGTCCCCACACCTCGACAATGTCCTTCACACAGGCCAGGAAAAGGGCCTAGGCCTCCAAGAAGGCCTGACATATAGCACTGTGTTGCCATGCCATTGGCTAATGAAAATGCAACTCAGTTGTTCTAGATGCAATTAGCAAGTATGAGACACAGATTGGTGAACAGGCAATCACCTGTTCATGAGCATTACCTACAAAAGGCAAGCTGCTGCCTATGGTACACAGATCTGTGACTTTGCTTATGAAGACAGACTGCACTATCCTAGCGTTATACCACAGGATTTCTATACATAAAGGAGTACAGCACTATACCAGGTATGCAATAGCATGCCCCATGTTATGGGATGCAGATGGGGGGATGCAGTCATGGGAAATAGGGATTACAACACTAGGTCTGTTGTACATATTGTGGAATGACATGTTGCTGTGAGTCAGCTGTCCGGCACCTACAGGCTTCCCTTTTGGCTCTGTCTGCTGTGACATAGATCAGAGCTCTGGCCCCTGAGTCCCCCCAGCAATGGTCAGTTCATGTACAAATGCTACTGGATTGTGTAGTAGACAATAGTGACAGTAAGTACTGGTGGATACAGCTGGCATATCACATGATGTACTGTCAGTCTGCTCCTCTCAGTCTGTGAATGTCACACAGGCATAGTTCAAGCATTGTTCAGGTGTTCCTGACTGTTCCTGATGTACTCTGGATAGGTCACTGTGTATTCCACACCTGTATCTCATCACCTGAGAGTTATGGCTAGAATACCTGTTGACCCCCTACAGTAGGACAGAAGGTTATAGCCAGTAGTAGTGCATGGACACAGGCTCTGCATCAACAACAGAGTTTAAATATTGAGCTTGCAACATAAGGGACTGAATAAACGATATTAATATACCACAACTGTTTTCTGAGGTGTCTGGCATGTGACAGCTAGATTCAACACAGTGTGGAAAAAAGCATTGTGTATTGTCCAACTGTTTTCTAGACAACCATATTTGTCTGGCAGAGAGTCCACACATATCAGGCACATGTACACATTCTGCAAACATCTGTGTACTGCAGATGTTGGACACTTGCAAGGAAGATACCCTACAGCACATTTGCAGTGCTGTCTGTAATTGTGTCGCACATATGTTGCTGGACTGTCCCCATATGCCTGTAGTACCACTCACCTATTTGTAGTATGATGGTTGTTTGACATGGTACTGGAACATGGCCCATAGGGGACACACCACAGTACAAGGCAGTGATAGGTGCAGACACATAACAACACCGTTCGTCACAGCACAAAGGGCCATAACTGGTATACCTAGGATTATGTGAGGTTACAAGGCTATTGCCCCTGAGGCTCTCATAAGCCTAGCCCAGACTTTAGCCCATGTGTATGCAATTCAGCACCCAATGCCCCAGTCCAACAGGGACACAGGTGGTATCCCAAGGGTGTATGTCCTATTGATGGTCCAGTTATCCAGGTTTCAGTTGAAAAGATGTAAAGAGGTATTCTGCCTGATGTAGACAATGTGTCCATTCCACAGGTGGGTGAGTATGTGGGACACACATCTGACCTGCCAACAAGTCCTGTTGACATCACAGAACAGTTTGAGGCCATGTGTGTGGGTTACTAGCATGGAGCTTGACTTACAGTTGTGCAGCATTCCCATCAAGGAGTCCATGTTCCCCTGGTATGCCAGACAGAGGTTACCTCTGAGGAGTCTGTATGAAACTGGGTAGAGGGATGGGCTTATAGCTTATCTGTTTATGGTATATATGTGAGGTCCTGTTATTCCCTCATGAGGAACCTCTGTGAACTCCACAGTTGCTGCATGTGCTTTTTGAGGTACATGAGGAAAGAGGCATTATACTCAATAATGGGCCTTATTATGGGTGATTACAGGGATGTTATGAACTCTTTCTCCCTGGATGACATACTCTTAAATAAGAGGTCGGCCATGTAGAAGGCTTTACTTACAACAGAAGCAAAATGGTGGTCAAATGTCATGCTGCCATCGACCTGTGTGTACAAATCACTCTCGACTGACTGTGTGCTTAGGATTTTGTTAGTACTTGCAATAATATGTGGGGATGTCACTCTCCCCAAAGGGGATGATGCTACATTTCATGGTATGCAGCCTGAGGCCATGTTTATGAGACCAATCATGTGTCATGTGTCTGCGTGAGACCCTCTTGGCAGATGTCCAGATCACTAGGGAATGTGGTGACAGCACCCAGCATGCATTTTTTCTGCATACATGGTCAACCATAGCCCACTGGTTGTGCCTTGCACCTCAGAAGGGTAAATTCACACATAGAGGCCCAAACACAGAACACTGGGTTATGCTGCTAGTTATGGGTCTACCACTTGAAGTAGCTTCCCCTTTGTGGACTAGGTTGGTTCTTTTAGTGCACCAGTGTGCTACCCATCTGGTAACATATGGAGTGATGCCTAGTTGGGAATGTATATCTATTATGTTCAAGTGGGAAATACTGGCAAAGTCTTTGGTCAGGTCGAGGTAGGCAGTGTGTACTGTCTCCCTCTCATCCATGGCATTGGTGACTGTGTTACAGAGGTCAACCAAATGTAACAGACATGATCCCCTCCCTTTGACAAAGCCTAACTGTGCATCATCTAGTGTGAGGAGGTCACCAATGTCATTGTTATTGAGGTCCATTATAAACTGTTCCATGGCCTTGCAGATCAGCCTAGTCAGGCTGATAGGTCTATAATGTGCTGGATTGGTGGATGTCCCACCTTAGTGTAAAAGGGTGACAATGGGTGCCCTCTACTCAGCTGGGGCAAAGGCGGTATTCAGGCTTTGGTTGAATACAGTGCCTTCTGGTGCTGCAAGGGCATGCTTGGGATCATAGAGGATGCATCCTGTGATGTTCTCAGCTACCATGGTGGCTATATACCATGACTATGAGATGGCAGTGATCACCTGTTCCCTACATATAAGGGGAAAGGGGCAGGTACTGGGGATGTCCTGATGTATTGATGTGGGGGACTGGGGGTGAAGCTTTCACTGACTCTGTCAGACATCAGGTATGCTATACCTACAGCACTTGTATATCTGGTTTCCTTGACCACCACTACTGAGCAGATCTGAGTGCTTCCTTTTATGTTGCAGTGATATGTGAAGAAGAAGATATGATTGTCTGTAGTGGATGTTGTCAATGTGGGCTCGAGGTTTGCTTTGCAGGAGTCAAGTAGTACTTTTATTTCCTTGTGGAGGCTAAGGAGACATTGCTTCAAATTGAGGACCTGCACCTTCCTTGTCTTGGACAGCAGTATGTCATACCTGTTATAGACACTATTTATTGCAGATATCCATCATACAGGTTTATGTATCCTTGCAGAGGATGATGTAGTCCTGTCAGGTATACCTGAATCCATACATGTATACAAATGCACAGATAGCACTTTTGTGTAGTTTTGATATTGGTGACAGTTCCTACAGAGGGGATGGGGATGCAAAGTTGTTTATACCATCCCTCAGAAGGCTGTAGTCAACTATGGAGTTGGTTGTATGCCTGACTCTAGCTAGATGGGTATTGTGGGAAATGGTGACTGCAAACATAACCGCTTTATTGTTGGTTTGACCATGGAAGATGATACTATAGGGATGATTGTTTAATATCAACTCCAACAGATCTTCACCTCTTGTGGGGGTAGCACCTAGCTGCTCCAAGGTGTTTGCATTTCCCCTGTTGATGGATCACTGGGCATTTGTGTGCTGGCATGAGTAGATCCTACAATGTATGCTTGAGTAGTTAAAGTCACCCAGGATCAGGGTACAGACTTGAATCCTGATAGAGTTGATCAGGTCCATATAGGCAGAATGAGCTTCTGGTCACATGTGGGGGCTGGTAGCTACCTATGTTTTGAACAGGTGTCTTTGCAATGGCTAAATGCCCCTGCAGTGTCCCCTGTCTCTTACTGTTTAAACAGCCTGGAAGTGTGTATGTCTTTCAAATATAGTAAAACCCCATGTCCCATGGCTTTACTGCCCACAACTTGGGGTATGACTGTATGATAGGATGGCTGACCATGTAAGGCTGAGGTGCTCTCTGCATTTTTGAACCATATGACTGTGACTGCACAGATGTCAGCATTTCTCAGAGTTAAGATTGCTTGCAATGAGCACAGATTCATTCTTAAACTCCTAGCGTTTAGCAGCATGGCCTTCAATTTGTGATGTGCTAACAGTTGAATGTTGGTACTGTTAACCTCACCACTTTTCCTAATAAAGGCACTATGGGGGTGGCAAGAATCACTGCCAGATGCACGAAGGCCAGTTGAGATAGACTGAGGCCTTCTCTGGCAAAGCATTGTCATCTATTGATCATATCATCCCAGGCTGGCAGGTACTGGATCCCCATTGAATGGCACATGAAACAAAGCCAATTGTTAAGGACAATCATTTTCCAATTGTATTGTGGCATCATTTTGGGTAACAGCAAAATGCTGCATAAGGCTAGGGACATACCTGTCTGGGACACATAATCAGCATGCTCAATTATGGCTCACTGCATCTAGTCCAGGGAGGTACGTCTCAGGTCAGGCACGCCAATATGGACTGTGACAGACTCATAACAGTTCCTGTTGTTGAGAGACAGCAGTGTGTATGTAAAATGTCATATTCTGGCACCTGACAGACAAGTAACTGTAAACTTCCCCATATACAGCTTGGTGAGAGGCACATGTGTCTGTCTCACAATGGAATCTCCCATGACTAATATGTTTGACTAATGGTGACTTCTTTGTAGCTGTAGGTCACAGGTTTGTGGCTATGAATGGTATGTGCTGTGGACAGCTGTGGAGTTCATGTGTGTCTTTGCCTCGGAGGTCTCCTTTGTTTGTGGATGTGTATGTTGAGGACCTCTGCATATGTGGATGTGTGTTGAGTAGGTGTGGATAGTGTGTGAGGAGTACTGATTGTGTCGAGAACCTGTTCCCTGCCAGTTATGCTGGTTTGAGAGGGAGATTGCATGGACTGCAGGTTCCTAATGTCATTGCATCTCTCACAAATCGTGTTCTTTGGTGGTGTTTTTAGATGGTTGTCCATGTACATGAGGCAGTTGCTACACTGTGCCAGGATGCCCATATCAACCAGACTGGCAGGGAAAACTGTAGGAAATTGTCAAGACATATTTTCCAGAATATGAGGGAGGAAGGCCAGGGAGACCTAAGGGATTGGCCTTGGCCTACAGCACAGGTGTTTAAAACTAAAGTAGGAGGCTGACACTACTACATACAATGTTGACCAGCTATAAACAAGCTGTGATAGGTGCAACTGAAAAGATGCAGTTGAACACCTTAGAGAACATGCAGGAAGTAGCAGGAAACAGCAAGATCAGGTGGGTAACACATTATGTATTGCCACTATACTGCTGATAGCCACATACGTATGTGGTGATAGATGGCAAGGTATGATGTGGTAGTTAGAGTAGGATAGTGCTGGCAAATGTGGATGAGCAGGGTGTGCATATAATGGCGAGCAATGTATGTGGACCTGTGATGTGTTTCCCTCTTCTTGTCTTTCAGGAGTGATGTGCAGATGTAGGAACCCACCATTTTCAGCAGCGGAAAATGATGCCATACTTAATGGACTTAGAATCCATCACCAGATCCTGCTGTCAAGGAATCGTCATAATCAGCAGCAATGCTCTGTACTGTGGGTAGATCTCATGGCATCTGTAAATAACGTCGGGCTACAGGAAAGGAGCTATGAGCAGGTCCGTCACTAGGCCACAAATATGATAAATAATGCATGGCAAATAGTCGCAGCTGTAGCCAGGGACCATGCTGGTATTGGTGGAGGGCCTGCAATACAACAACCACTCTCAGCCACAGAGGAGTTCCTAGCAAATCTGAGTTTGGCTACCAGCTTGCAAAGATCCATCACCCATATGTCATGGAGGTGGGTGCCACAGCTTCCACAGTGGAGGAGTGTCCAGGTAAGCCTCCTGTGGTCATCACTGTAAAACTGTAGCAGTCATAGTGGCATCCTCTACATACCAGTACATGGATGTCAGGTCAATGTGCATTGGGGGGTTTGTAATGCACACATGTGCACACATAGTGTGAATGTCAGCAATGTGGACAGTATCACAGTTTGTACTGTACATGTTGATATATGCATATATTATCTTGTACCAATGCCACATTGTGTCTGCTGACTATACCTCTCCCCACAATTCCATAGGTACCTCTGGTGTGGCCGGAGTCCAACATCCTGTAGTTGGTGAGTGTGAAACTGTTTTGTTATGACTCATCTATACCATAGGCATGTTAAGGGCTGCCAGTTTGCCATGGACAAAACTGTGAAGCATAGCCATATTACCATACTTGTATGTTGACTTGTGGAGGGGGTTTACTGCAGTGCATTACATTGGTAATCAAAGTAGCATATTTGCAGGAGATGTAACATATTTGCATGCATTTTGTGACAGTCTAGACAGTCTGCTATAAAGGGGGGCATTAATATGGTGGAAATGGGTGCACTGTATTTTAGGTGAAGGTCCATTACATACACTAACATGTTGCTCATCTCACATGTGTATAGAACTGGAAACATTAACTGGATGTAGCTGCACTTATATTGTTAAGGGGCTGTCTTGTTTGTGTCTGTCATGGTCTGCTTCTGTGTTGTGCATGGGATCAGTAATAAGGTGTGGAATGTAGAATGCATTTGAGGCAGCTCGTGTGGGTGTGTGTGTTTGTGTGTGTGTGTGTGTGTGTGTGTGTGTGTGTGTGTGTGTGTGTGTGTGTGTGTGTGTGTGTGTGTCTGTGTGTCTGTGTGTGCGTGTGTGGATCAGCAAACATAATTGTGCAGGAATTAATGTAGTCACGTTGTCTTCCTCATCACAGGTGCCCACTGGGGTTGGAGTTTGTCTCCCTTACAACCTGATGTCACTGTCTCATCTGATGATGATGGTGGCCATGGTGAGACACAGGTGGGCTTGGTGGCTGAATCTGTCCCATTGATTGACATCCCACTTCCTTACTCAGTGTCCCCGCAGGCAGTCAGTATGCCCACACGTATCCAGTCCCCTGTGGCCACAGATATTGGATAGTCAGAGGGTGGTAGCTTTGATCAGAAGAGTGTGGTGAGTATGGCATCTGTGACTGTAGACAGTAGCCATAGCCAGACAGCTGGTGAGGTTACACACAGGCAGATTGACAGGGGTGCTCGAAGGAGGACTACTGCCCATCCACCACCTGTTAGAGGTGTCAGATCACGTGTCAGCTGAAACATGTTTCAGTCCATCATGGAGATACAGGCACATTCTGAATGCAACAACAGATGGATGCACAGGATCATGGGTGCATCACTGCCTGGTATCCATGACTCCATCCATGGCATTGGTAATGCCTTACATCATTTTGCAAATGTAGTGGACAGATGTTGGGGTGAGACATTGTTACTCCTTAACTGTGCAATGTCTGTGCTTGAAAATGTGTTGGGAGTAGGACATCAGACACGTGGACGTAGGTCAGCAACAACATCAGCTGAGAGCCCATGTGGCCATGCACAGTCACACTGCCATAGTGGCAGTACCACCAGCACTACCGAAGGGAGGGTGCTGTCCACACCACAACATGGCAGACCATGGGCACGTGGTCCTGGGCTGTCCCATGAGGGATATGGGCCCAGCAGACACCAGTCACAGTCAGCAAGTAGTACCACATCTGACCCCGCACATGGTGGTGCCAGTGCCACTCCTGGCACAGCCAGTTCCCGTGTTCATTGATGGAGATGGTGAACTGTACATTCTGCCATGTATTGTCCACAACTGTCCAATATACCCTTGTTCATAGGTTCATAGGTTCGTACTAGGCTATCTGCCCTAGGGCATTTATAAGCCTAGCCAGAGTGTGTGTGGCTTTCACCACCCCTTAGGATGAGAATACTATACCCATTTAGGATTTAGTTTACTGTGCCTCTGGCTAGTAGTGACACAGAGATGACCCCCGGGGTAAACCTACGATCTCCCATCCACTCGTCAAGACTTCTCTTGAATAGAGTTAGTGAGGGGCTCTGCCTAACATGGACTGGGATTCTGTTCCAGAGTGTAGGGAGCCTCTGGGTTATGAATCTGTCCCTCCAGCATGTCCTATTTATTTCTGTGTTGAGGTTTAAGTCTCTTGCTCTCATGGCTCTGATGGATTTGGATTTTTTGAGGTGGAGCATGTCCATTAATTCCGTATTGGACATGGCCTTGTACGTTAGGCACAGGTCACCTCTGAGTAGGCGGTATGTGACTGAATAGAGCTGGAGTTTTTTCAGTCAGGCAGCATATGACATATGTTTAAGACCTTTTATCCTCTTGGTGAGGAACTTTTGGGGTCTTTCCAACTGCTGCAGGTGTCGGGTAAGATACATCCCAAATGGGGCATTGTACTCAATCATTGGCCTAATAAGAGATGAGTACAGGGGCACAATGACCTCTCTTGATCTAGATGTGAAACCCTTCATGATAAGGTGGGCAATATAGAAGGTGTTCCTAACCATTTTGGCAATGTGAGTGTCAAATGAGAGGTTACTGTCAACCTGGGTCCCTAGGTCCCTGATTACCTCTTCCGTACTTAATGGATTACCACCTATGCGGTAATTTGTGGGTACTTTGTTTTTCCCAAAGGGTATGACTATACATTTTTAGGCGTTAAGCTTTAGGCCATGGCTCTGGCACCAATTATCCATTTCTATGAGTCCTCTCTGGAGGATGTTTGTGTCCGCTGGAGTATCAATTATGGCACCCAGTTTGCAGTCATCTGCGAACTTTGTCAGCCACAATCCTCCTATGTTTGCCTTTACCTCGGAAAAATAAATGCCAAACAAGAGAGGTCCCAGGACTGAGCCCTGTGGGACACTGCTTGTGACTGGCTTGGAGTCTGACATAGCTCCAGCAACTCTGACCCTGTGGGTTCTGTCCTTGAGCCAGTTTGCAACCCATCTCGTGACATATGGGTTTACATTTAAGCTGGTGAGCTTGTCTATGATGCCCGAGTGTGGTATTGTGTCAAAGGCTTTTGCAAGGTCAAGGTAGGCTGTGTGAACTGCCTTACCTTCAGCAATGGCCTTAGTGACGGTTTCAAAAAAGTCGACCAAGTTCAAAAGGCAGGATCTGCCCTTGACAAAGCCAAATTGGGTGGGATCCAATGTCTGTAGGTCCCCAATGTCTTTGTTTATGAGTTCCATAATGATCCTCTCCATAGCTTTACAGACAAGGCTCGTCAAGCTTATGGGGCGGCAATTTCCAGGGTCCGTAGAAGCACCGCCTTTGTGAAGTGGGACCACTGTTGTCGTACGCCACTCTTTGGGTACGTATCCTGTAGTAAGGCTAAGATTAAACAGCAGCCTTATGTTTGGATTTAGTTCCTCTTGGAGTTCATGTAACACACAGCTCGGGACACCGTCCGGTCCCATTGATGCTGTGTTTTTAGCTTTAGAGAGGGCGGCTCTCACCTGGGCATCTGAGATGTTAGGGAGGCTACACTCTGCTGGGATAGTTATTTCTCCTTTTGGGGGGGGGGGAGGAGAAATTTGCACTGAACCTATCTGCCAGAATGTTGGCAATGTCAGTGGGTTCAGTGTATTTATTGTCATTTTGGACTAACTCTGAGCATATCTGGGAGTTTCCACCCAGGTTTCTAACATAGCTAAAGAAGGCCTTGTGATTGTTTTTTGTGTCTATTGCAATTTTTCTCTCAAAGTTGGCCTTGGATGATTTTATGAGTGATCGTAGTTTTTTACTAGTACTGATCAGAGATGCCTTCCCATTTAGGGATTTTGCTCTGTCATGTAGTAGCTTCCTCCTTCTGTTGTAAAGTTTGTTTATGGCTGGTGTCCACCAGACCGGGTGCCTGCCTTTGAGGGAATGGGTCTTGGTTTTATTTGGGATTGCATGATCCATGCATTCTTGAAGGTGCCCGTAGAAGGCATTTGCAAAGGATTCAGCAGTGAGGGTTGTGGTTTCCACTGGCCCAGGGACCTTGAAGGATACCACTTCAGTCTTAAGAAGTGTGAAGTTGGCTTTTGAGAAGTTCTTCACTGTGGTCTTTTGTGCAGGGGGTGGGGGCGGGATGTGGATTTCCAGTGAGATTAATTTATGGTCTGATCTTACCAATGAGGGATATACTTCCGGTGTGGAGCATTTTGTCCCCATGTTTGTGATGATCAGGTCTAGTATATTGTCTCCTCTTGTGGGAATGGTGACTAGTTGTTCCATCGCATTTGAGTTTATGAATTCTAGGAACCTTTGGGCTAGGGTTTTTGGGCTTGAGTAATGTTCCCAGTCTATGTTTGGGTAGTTGGAGTCTCCCAATATGATGGTATTTGGAGAGACATTCATACTCTCCAGTGTCTTCAGGAAGGCTGTGTGAGTTTCCTGAGTTTGTGAGGGTGGTCTGTAGCATGCTACAAATTGTAAGGCAGTTTTGCCTATGGTTAGTTGCACCTGGATGGCCTCCGATGCTTCGTGCGTTGCCACTAACCTGAATATGGATACTCCCCCTCCTTTTGTGGTTCGGTCCAAGTTTTGGGGCCGGAAAGCATTATATGAGGTAAAACCTGAGAGTGCTGGGGTGCTCTCAGGAGCCTTGAACCAGGTAGCAGTCACTGCACAGACATCGATGTTCTCCATATTGAGGAGGGCTTCGAGGGCGTGCATCTTGAGGTTTAGACTTCTGGCACTGAGCAGCATTACCCCTATTTTCTTTCCATTTGTGTTTTCTAGGGAGGTAGGTTTGTCATTTGAGCCTTGCCTAAAAAAGGCACTATGGGGGTGGCAAGAGCCTTGGCCTATATCCGGAAGCCCAAGGGTGACAGGTGCAAGCCATCCCTTGTGGTGCAAGCCATCCCTTGCGAAGCAGCGTGGCTTGTCGAGCATGTCATCCCAAGCAGACAGACATTGGATCCCCTTTGAATGACACCAGTAATTAAGCCAATTGTTAAAACTGATCATTTTGTCTTTGTACTGTGGCATCATTCTTGGTGAGGGTAAGATACTGCTCAGGGTCAGGGTCATACTGGCCTGGGCTACATAATCAGAGAGCTCCTCTATGTCTCTTTTCATGTAGTCCAGGGAGGTACGTCTCAGGTCGTTCACACCGGCATGTATAATGACTGAGTCATATTTGTACTTGTGTGGCGTGACCTGAGTGCTTGCGTTATGTCGCGGATTCTAGCTCCCGACAGGCAGCTTACTGTGACCTTATCCTTGTTCAGTCTGGTGAGTGGGACGTCAGTGTGTCTGACTATGGAGTCACCTATTACAAGTGTGTCTGGCATGTTGTTTGGCCTTAAGGGCTGTGACTGTTTAGCACACTGACTTTGTGAACTATGTGTTGCATGTGCTATGTCTTGAGGTGGCTGTTGCTTGGGTGTCTGCTTTGGAGGCCTCTGTTGTTTTGGTAGATTTTTAATCAGCACCTCCGAGTATGTTTCTGTGTGTTTATGTGTTTGGTTTTCAGTTGTGATAGTTCTATGTGAGACTGGGTTTGTGGTGTGCATGGTTACCTTCTCCTTCTGCCTGGCCTTGCCAGTACTGAATTGAGAGAGCTCAGCCTCCAGTTTGGCTATATAGTTGCATCTCTCGCATATATTTGTGTTTGTTGGGAGAAGGAGAGGGTTGTCTGTGTACATGAGGCAATTGTAACATTGCCTCAAGATTCCCAGATTCACCAGCTGAACAGGAGAGGATGCCAGCAACTGACCCTTCGACATGCTAGAATAGTGAAAAAGATTGCTGTGTAACTGAGTCAGAAAGGATCTATACGGAAAAGGGTACTCAAGGGAATTTAGGTGAAAGAAGTACTTTCTTTTGTTTAAGAGTGCTTTACCTGTATAAAAAATGCTTTAAGAGCAAGTGCTGAGCTTTTCATTTAGAGAATAGGCTATTTAGATTGCAAGTAGAGCAGTTCTAAGGGAAAAATTGAAGAGTAGACTTTACGGAGCCAGAAATAGTTTAAACTTGATTAACTGGCGCTGCCCTATGCTGCTCTATGAGCAACTTTGCGCTAATTCGCGCTAAAGCACGCAAAAGCGGGATTTATAGCAAGGGGTTGAAAAGAGCCAGGAATTGACCCAAAATGGCCAATAAACTACAAGTTGCTGGGCTGGAACCAATCCTCTAGAGACAAATACGTTGCTCAGTGCTCCCCACTCCCACTGGTGAACAAAGAAGCTTCCTCTTATCCAAATAAGGATATGGATAGCACAGGAACTAAGACAAAGCCCAGAGATCAGCAAAATCTGAAGACTGGACTATTCTAGTTCAGAAAAGTGGGAAAACAAGGATTTTTTTTTTTTTTTTTTTCTTTTTTTTAGAGGGAAAGGAGAAAAAGATACAGTAACAAACAGTAAATGCTATAAAACGGCTAGCACACTTGAGTGTGTTAGCCTAACAATTAAATTAAACAAAAAATAACTTTTAAAAAGTGCTAACAGTATAAATTCAACACAAGTACAGTAAAACAATGTGCAGAGCTATTTTTTAAGCGAAATGCAGTCGAGATGCAGTAATTTAAGCGAAAGCCAGAAAAAATACTTATAAATCCAGGAAAGTCACTCTTTCACTCTCTGCTGCTTGTAGAAATCTGCAGGACACCACGAGGAGCTGTGCTGAGTCTTTTACAAGTAAAAAAGTGCACAAAAGTGGGCTTTATAGCAGGGGGTTGAAAAGAGCCAGGAATTGAACCAAAATGGCCAATAAACTACAAGTTGCTGGGCTAGAACCAATCCTCTCGGGACAAATAGGTTGCTCAGTGCTCCCCACTCCCACTGGTGAACAAAGAAGCTTCCTCTTATCCAAATAAGGGTATGGATAGCACAGGAACTAAGACAAAGCCCAGAGATCAGCAAAATCTGAAGACTGGACTATTCTAGTTCAGAAAAGCGGGAAAACAAGGATTTTTTTTTTGTTTTTGTTTTCTTTTTTCACAGAGAAGGGAGAAAAAGATACAGTAACAAACAATAAATGCTATAAAACGGCTAGTACACTTGAGTGTGTTAGCCTAACGATTAAATTAAACAAAAAATAACTTTTTAAAGAGCTAACAGTATAAATTCAACACAAGTACAGTAAAACAATGTGCAGACCTGGTTTTAAGCAAAATGCAGTCGAGATGCATTAATTTAAGCTAAAGCCAGAAAAATACTTATAAATCCATGAAAGTCACTCTTTCACTCTCTGCTGCTTGTAGAACTCTGCAGGACAACACGAGGAGCTGTACTGAGTCTTTTACAAGTAAAAAAGCGTGCAAAAGCGGGCTTTATAGCAGGGGGTTGAAAAGAGCCAGGAATTGACCCAAAATGGCCAATAAACTGCAAGTTGCTGGGCTGGAACCAATCCTCTAGGGACAAATAGGTTGCTCAGTGCTCCCCACTCCCACTGGTGAACAAAGAAGCTTCCTCTTATCCAAATAAGGATATGGATAGCACAGGAACTAAGACAAAGCCCAGAGATCAGCAAAATCTGAAGACTGGACTATTCTAGTTCAGAAAAGCGGGAAAACAAGGATTTTTTTTTTGTTTTTTTTCTTTTTTTTACAGGGAAGGGAGAAAAAGATACAGTAACAAACAGTAAATGGTATAAAACGGCTAGCGCACTTGAGTGTGTTAACCTAACAATTAAATTAAACAAAAAATAACTTTTTAAAGAGCTAACAGTATAAATTCAACACAAGTACAGTAAAACAATGTGCAGAGCTGTTTTTTAAGTGAATTGCAGTCGAGATGCAGTAATTTAAGCGAAAGCCAGAAAAAATAATTATAACTCCAGGAAAGTCACTCTTTCAGTCTCTGCTGCTTGTAGAACTCTGCAGGACACCACGAGGAGCTGTGCTGAGTCTTTTAAAAGAAAAAAGTGCGCAAAAGCGGGCTTTATAGCAGGGGGTTGAAAAGAGCCAGGAATTGACCCAAAATGGCCAATAAACTACAAGTTGCTGGGCTGGAACCAATCCTCTAGGGACAAATAGGTTGCTCAGTGCTTCCCACTCCCACTGGTGAACAAAGAAGCTTCCTCTTATCCAAATAAGGATATAGATAGCACAGGAACTAAGACAAAGCCCAGAGATCAGCAAAATCTGAAGACTGGACTATTCTAGTTCAGAAAAGCGGGAAAACAAGGATATTTTTTTTGGGTTTTTTTTCTGTTTTTTACAGGGAAAGGAGAAAAAGATACAGTAACAAACAGTAAATGCTATAAAATGGCTAGCGCACTTGAGTGTGTTAGCCTAACAATTCAATTAAACAAAAAATAACTTTTTAAAGTGCTAACAGTATAAATTCAACACAAGTACAGTAAAACAATGTGCAGAGCTGTTTTTTAAGCAAAATGCAGTCGAGATGCAGTAATTTAAGCGAAAGCCAGAAAAAATACTTATAAATCCAGGAAAGTCACTCTTTCACTCTCTGCTGCTTGCACAGACATAGACCTGTCAGGTGTGTGTATACTGCTGTGTGTGGAATAGCGACACAAACACACAGGGTGACTGATGTGAGATGAGAACCCCTACCTTCCTACTATTACACACTATAGCTCACCATACTAATGGCACATGCTACTGGTTGGTGTACACGTGGCTGCAGCAATACATCACTCTATGCCTTTCTGTGTATCTCACTCTTTTTCTCTCTCACTCTCTGTCTTTCCTCCTCTCTGTCTCTCTATATATGGTATGTATATATGTTGTATATATATATATATATATATATATATATATATATATATATATATATATATATATACATATATGTATCTAAAATGCCACAGATCCATATATATCTTATATGAGCCACATACTGATATATAAGGGTAATCATGTCTGATGGGGATAGGGAGAGACAGTTATGTATACATAGCTGTCTATATGCACAGAGATATATGGACTTCTCAGTTCTATAGTCAGATGTCACTTCAGACATGGGCTGCCCTTAGCTAAAATGTAGGAGCATGCCCAGTGTGACCTCTGGTACTTACAAGTGGACTCCAGGTCACACCTAGCTGTACGCCAGTCCGGGATTTTGTGCTGCAGCCAATAGGCTGCTGCACTTGATTACACAGTTCACCACCTCCCTGATATGATGCCAGAGGGATTTACTGGCTGTGTGCTGTCCATAATATCTGACTCATATCTAGAGTGTGTACTGAGTGTATTAGACAGAACAGGGCTTTTCATTATATGTCTGGTACATTTTACATAACAATGTGATTCCCTGGTACATCAGTGGCAGATCATTATAGATTGATGTGAGGGATCTCTGACAGACATTTGGGTTACTGACTCCATACACTGCTGGGAACCCATGCTACTGCACAGACTGTTATATTCTGCACTTTCTACATCGGTCTGGCCAGTAGTTCCTCCTTCTCCTTATATGTGGGCCTTTGTCCTGCCCTGCTCCGGTTCCTGGCTTTCTACACAGTTGCTGCTCTATGTAGTTATAGGTATTCTGTGACTGGGGTATGTGATGTAACACCACACACAGGGTTACAGACTTAACACCTCTGACTGTACCTGTTTTGCCAGATGTCCAGCCTTGCATCCTATATGTCAGCTCTGGTACTCAGATGGTTTGTGTTGTGTTGTTATTATAAGGCTACATGGTGCCCATTTCTCTAAGCCCCTTAGAGCCAAAAATTTGGACAAAGCCATATATAAAAGTGGGACACAGACACAGGCACAAACATAGTGACAAGGTTTTAATATTGCACTTACAAACTTAGACAGTTGATGGAATAACAGGTTTTGTATTCGCATGAATATTCTGATGGGTATGAGTTGTGCATCTCAACTGTCTGTCAATTATTTTCTCATATCAACCTTTATTGATTTGATACTAATTTGCCAGAAAAATGCAATGTTGCCCTTGACATCCTGCTGTTGCTCTGACTTGTTACAACCTGGTGTTCTACTAGCCATCATGTAGGTAACTCAGAGCTATTTGTGGCCCCCTGTCCATTATCTCTGGCTTTTTCCAGCTTTCTTGCAGTAACAAATAGTGACATATGGACAGTCTATAGAACTACCATATGTCTAGCTCACATGCACCATCAACCATGGCAATGCCACAACAGCCACCAGACTATCAACCACAGACATACATAGCACATTGACCCCTGCATATTGTGGAGATGGAACATGTCACCAGGTTGATTGGGACAGTCCTGGAATTGTGCGGTCTGTTACTATTACCTTGTTACTGCAGTTGTATGGGAACATGGGTGTGTTGGGGATAGGCGACTGCAGCATTGACAGTCAAGCATCTGTCTTATGACCCCGCTGTTTGTAATTTCCTCATATAGTGCAGTGGGTTTTGCTGGCTTGGGGCCTACTGCATATTATGAGGTGGCCAGTACTGGGCAGAGAGTTCCTGTTGTCCCTCATAGCTGTCAGTTGTCTGCAATTATCTCATAGCCCACTCTATTTCCTGCTGTTGAGCTACAATCCACTTAAACATAGCATAACACCCCCCCTTTGATGTCAGCTCCCTGTTCTTCTACTATATACATAGTTCTAGCCCCACCATGGGTTGTATCTGTGAACACAGTGGCCTGTTTTGCTATTCAGTAACTCTACCTCATTTGCAAATACCTACTTAAATATACCCTGGATACTTCACGACACCAGGGCCTGCCTCCTTAGCAATCACTGCACCCTACCATTGCACACACTGCTTGCAGGACACTATAATGCATTATTTTTTGCAAATGTCTTATTTTATGTTTTTAAACATTTTATTTATTTATTTTTTTGCATAACAGCATGTATGCACATTGCTGTGCGCTGTGCAAACATAATATATATATATATATATATATATATATATATATATATATATATATATATATATATATATATATTAAAAATATATTTTTTTATTGTTGTGCATTGCTTTTTGGACTCACTGGCCATAGTGCTGACCATTTGCATGCATACAGAGCAACTTCTTTTTGGGCTTTTACTGCCTCTGCTTAAAATTAACATTTCAATACACATTTTTGTTTCACTTGTACATTTCTGACATCAACACGGCACATATAAAGTTGCCTTTCTGGTGATTAACTCTCAAATCACCCTCATTTGCTAGATTTCACCAGCTTATGAGGTAATTTGCATTCCATGGACACTTCCGTGTCTGCACGCTCGTGCACACCCCTGGACTATGTTTACTGGATAGCACGGCTGCTAATTTCCTTGTTGGGGCCATGCCACTATGCCTACATGGAAAATCACTCCATGTAGACTATTGAATTCCCCTTTATCTAAACATTAATAGGAGTCTGTCTGGCTAACAGTTTTCTCAGTTTAATATCAATTACTTATGATCCTTTCTTAATATATTTACAGTCGAAAATGGAGGCTCGGATTCATTCTTAAATAAGGAAAATACTATTTCATTAATTCTGTTTTCTTATTTTTTAGTTCTTAGTTTAAAGTTAATAATTAGCATATCTATACACATATATTTAATATATATATATATATATTTTAATGAGACTGGAAAATAAACAAATATTAAGTTGCAATGACAAGTTTAATAATTGCATACTGATGCTATCTGGTCTACAGCCAAGGATCCTGAATATATAGTGATTTAAAGTCATTATAATGAAACACTGCATAGTAGATTAAAGAAATTATAGTAAATCTTAACAGAGCTATTCTTTCTATTGATTATTATACTGAATTCCATGGTTTACTATCAAAATTTTAAAGTGACTTACCTCGATTGTGAGAAGTTAGAACATGGAGGTGCAGAGAGGCAAAACTGTGAACACAATTCCTGTCAACCGTGAAACGTTAATACATAGTTTGTGTTTGCAGTTTTGAGTGTCAGTGTTTTAAAGTGCATCGCACTACAGTGGGGATCGGGAAAATTTCCCTTTCCTCACTGTAGTGCGATCTTGGAGCTAGAATATATAAGTAGTAGGGGGTGCGGGGGGGGTGGAAAACAGTAGAAATTTCTCAGCATACTAGTTAATGTATTTTCTGGATGGTGAGTGGTTGAATGTCAATTATTTCCTTCAAAAGGATCGACATTCTGAGCAGTCGGCTGGATGGTTTTCTGTTGTTCTGGTTCGGGGATGTGCATATTCGAGGTAAGTCACTTCAACATTTTGATAGTAAACCAGATTACATAATATATTGTATTTCTAGGGGGGGTTGTATGTCTTCCTATTCTCATTTTTGTTCACTTACACACTCCCTTGCTCCTTTTTCTATATACATATTTACATGAAAAGTTACCATGTTATTAAAAATGGTCACTTTTTATACAGCTAACATTGCTTGATTATTATTATTATTATTATTATTATTATTATTATTATTAGATGGGGAGAAGAAAAAGATGAGAGGATTTTACTCTATTAAATATTCAATATTATGT
>NC_056746.1:616241778-616246778 GCF_019279795.1 Protopterus annectens | reverse complement strand
GTGGAATGAAAAACAGCTATCATCATCCCTTTGCACAAAGGATGAATATCCACAGACCCCAGGAACTATACACCCATTGTCCTGATCAGCCTTATCTGCAACAGCATGGAACAACGCATCATGGACCTTATTAACAAAGATGTAGGACATTTCCAAATGCTCAACCCCACCCAATTTGGCTTTATCAAGGGGAGATTGTGCCTGTCAAACTTGTGGACTTCTTTGAAACAGTCACCAAAGCTCTAGATGAGGGCAAATCTGTGTATACAGCCTACCTAGCCTTAGCCAAGGTGTTTGACATAATTCCCCACTCAGGCATCATTGATAAACTCATTCAGCTGGATATCAACCCATATACTGTCATAGGGGCTCCACCTCCTCCAGCAGACCCATAACCAGTGGTGTTTCACAGGGATTGGTTCTGGGATCCCTACTGTTCAGAATCTACTAAAATACAGGATAAAACTAAAGGACTGTGGCTGAAAACGTTTGCTAATGACTGCAAACTGGGAGTGATCATTGAATCCCCTAGCAATGTCAACATCCTGCAATAAGGTCTTACATAGACTAATGATTGGTGCCAAATTCATGGTCTTAAACTTAATGCAAAAAAATGCATTATCATCCCCTTTGGCAAGGGTGATGTTCCTGCAAACTACCACAGCAATAACAATACCCTAAGAACACAGTCAGTGGTGAGAGATCTGGGCACACAGGTTGACAGCAACCTTAACTTTAATCACCATGTCTCCACAGTGGTAAGAAGGGCATTTTATATTGCTCATCTCATAAGTAAGGGCATTGCCTCCAGAAAAAAAATAAATTATAACCCCCCCTGTACTTTTCCCTCACCAGGCCAGTAACAGAATACAACATTCCCTTTGGTATGTTCCTTTCCAAACACCAGCAGCAACTGGATAGATCAAAAAGGTTCCTTGAAAAGAAAATTCAGGGTCTTCAAGATATGTCTTATGTTGACAGGCTGAAATCATTGTCACTTTAGTTTGTATCATGCAGACTGCTCAGAAGTGACTTGTACCTTGCATATAGAGCAATCGCTGATCCAGTTTTAATGGAAATGCTGCATATTCGCAAGTCAAATGGCACATGGGTGACTCACTCAAAGGACTTTAACTTGATATGTGACATCAACAGAACATGCTGGAGAGACAGATTTGTCTCACAGAGGCTCCCTCACCTTTGGAAGAAGTTTCCTATTCATGTTTAAAAAATCCCTCATTGGCCCTATTTAAACATAATTTGGATGATTGGATAGGTAACCAGAAATTCATCCTGGGGATTTCACCTGTGTCCCTCTTGGATGGGGGCAATAGGTGCTGATTTTAGTATCTGCTTGAACCAGACACCCTTGGGAACACAGGTTGAACTTGGCTTGGCTTGTAAGGGCCCTGGGGCAATTAGCCAAGTAACTATGATCCTATGATATTCTATAAAAATAATGTAAATAGAGTTATTATTGTCAATGAGCAGTTTAAAGTACATAAACAAGGTATTATATTAACAACGTATCTGAGAGTTAGACATTCACTTATTCCTTTACTTGTCAATAGCTAATACGTGGCTCAATTAAAGTGTATGCCCATTAACATTAATGGTTTAAATAATGGTTGCAAGAGAAATAATTTAACAAAATTTCTTAGTCTATTTGCTTCACAAAATATTGTTTACACGAGGCCCATTTATTGCAAGATGATATAAATAGACATAATACTAAATATTACAATGTATTAAGTAGTTCTCATTACAAATAGAAAAAGGGAGGGGTTGTTATTTTATGGAGAAAGTCTTTACCCATAGCCAATATACTGAACATGTACAATGATAATAAAGGCATGTTATGTTCAGGAACAATGGAAATAAAAGGACAACTATATACTTTTATTAATGTTTACTGAATACCTGGTATTGGTGTTAAAACAGTTAATCGTCGATTAGAAAGAATAATACAACTCTCGAAAGGTAGTTTAATTTTGGAAGGTGACTTCAACTGTCTATTAGATGATGAAGATTCTAATACTTCAAGAAAATGAAGAGTATCAGCCTTGGCTAAGGCTTTAAAAAATCATAGATTCATTTCAGATTAAATATATTAATGAATTTTTAGATTCCAATTCTCTCTTCTATACTCATTTCTCTCATAGGCATACTTCTCAGTCAAGAATAGATAAGGTATATATTTACAATAACCTAATATCTAGATTAAGTAAAGTAAAAGTTGTTACATGTCCACTATCAGATCATAATGCCTAAACATTTGAAATTGTATTAAACACTAATAACAACATTTCTATTAAAAGTATACCAGTCTTTACAACTAATTTAAAAGATTTTAAGGATTTTTTTTTAATAAGGAGATTAAGCCTTTTATTGAATTCAATTATACAGATGACATTTCTGAAATTTATATATGGGATGCTCTAAAAGCTTATTTAAATGGTAAAATAAAGAATTGATATGCTGTTAAGAAAAAGCAATTGCATAAATTAATAGATTTGCAGGAAAAAATTGATAAATTAAAACAGATCAAAAAGGACATAATGTGTTAAAAGAAATTAATGATTTATAGGAAAAATATGTAAAAATTTTAAATCATAAAACTATGATAAATTTAGAGAAGGTTAAATTAATTAAACAGTCTATAAATCCAGCATCTATGCATAAATTAGCATCAAGAACAAAAATGCTTATTAAATTTAACCACATTAAAGATTTGTATTCTCTTGAAAGTAAAAAAAAAATAATTGAAACTGATGACGTTTTGAAAACATTTAGAGCACACTTTAGTAAAATGAATCAATATAACCCAGCAATGGATTCATTAGAAATAATTAAAGTCTTTATTAAAAAGTATATTTAAACAGGTTGACAGAAGAAGAAAAGAAATTTATGGATAAGCCTATATTAATGTCTGAACTTAAAAGTCAAATTAACAAACTAAAACCTAACAAAGTACCTGGCAATGATGTCATAATATTTTAACTATAAAAATTATTAGCTAAGGAAGCATTACACATTTTGCATAAAGTTTTTCCAATAGTTAAAAATGTAACTAAAGTTACTCTATCCTGTAAATACACACTTATTTCCCCAATAGTAAAGGTGGATAAAAATACAGCAGCGTGTTCCTCGTACAGACCAATCTCACTTTTAAATATTGGGTGGAATTCAATAAACCCTACACTGAGCGAGTCTCCATGTAAGAATAGTGTTGTGGCCTGAACATGGAACATGGCTGCTGAGCGATCCTGGAAACAGGGCTCAGGGGTGTGCATGAGCATGCAGACACAGCAGTGTCTGCAGAATGCAAATCACCTCATAAGCTGATGAAAACAATGCAAATGAGTTTAATTTGTGATTTATCAAGCAGAAAGGCACCCGTGTAGGTGCCATGTCAGTGTAGGAAATGTACCTAGCTATAAACAGTGTGCCAGACTGTAAAATTTAAACAGGGGCTGTAAAAGCCCCAAAAAAGGCTGGACAGTGCACAGTAGGCATGCAAATGGCCAAAACTATGGCCAGTAATTCCAAAGAGCAATGCAATATAATAAAAAAGATATTATATGTATATATATATATATATATATATATATATATATATATATATATATATATAACATTTAAGTTGCACGCAGTGACGTGAAAACATGCTGTTATGCAAAAAATAAATAAATAAATAAAGTTTATAAAATGAAAATAAGACACTTGCAAAAGTATTGCATTATAGTGCCCAGCAGATAGAGTCATACAATGGCAGGTTACAATGATTGCTAAGGAGATAGGCCCTGGTGTAGTGAAGCATCCAGGACATATGCAATTAAGTATATCTAAATGAGTCAGGGTTATTGAATAACAAAAAGGGTCACCATGTCCGGGTACAAACCATGGTAGGGCTAAAACTGTGTTGGTGTAGGCAGAACAAGTAGCTGATATAACAATTGGGAGTGTCACAGAATGTTAAAGTGGATTGGAGCTTAGCGGCACCTGTTTCCATTCAGCTAAGCACAGCTAAGCAAGGGGGGTCTGAAGCTGCTGAGCCTGTTTTAGCTAGTTTAAGAAAAGATAAGCATGGCCATGGTTGAGGGAGGGTCAAAACTGCTGAGCATTGTTTACACTAACGCTCCAGGTTTACATGGTGTGACACACTGCTTAGCAGTGAAAGAAATAAGGATTTTTTTTTTAAATTGCCTGGGAAAGCCAATTAGGTAGAAATGACTGATAAGCCCTGTTCAACAAACACTAGCCCATTCACACCCCCAATGATATACCTATCAGGTGGAATGCAGCATAATGAGCCAATCAGACAGGCTGAAACTGCAGCACACCACTATAAAGTATGCATACACCCTACAGTCTGATTTTCCCAGATACTCTGCATCATTGTAGTACACACTTGGGAATTTTAACTGACAACATGATAGGGGCTGCTGCTATGCTACATCTGTATGTGCTTGAGGCTGAGGTCAGTGAAGATGATGATGCTGACAATAGGCCCAGACTAAGAAGAAGAAGAGTGTTCAGGCCCAGGTTGACCTTTCAGGGGCTACATGAGCTGGAGATTGTAGACCTCTACAAGGTGGACAGGGACATACTACAAGAACTCACCGAGCTCTGCCTCCTCAATTCAGACCCAGAGCCAACAGAGGGGAACCCATACCATTGGAAACAAAGGTATGTGTAGCCCTTAAAATATTAGCTACAGGAACTTTTCAAAGACTAACTGGGGATATAATGGGAATCTCACATGCATCTGCATCCAGGGTACTCCACCAGTTCCTGGATGCCATGCAAGAACATGCCAGTGAGCACATTTATTTACCCTGCACCCCTGAGGAGAGGGTCAGCAATATTTGTCTCTTCCACTGTGTAGCACACTACCTTGGGTACTAGGTGTCATAGACTGCACTCATGTGCATATCAAAGCTCCGCCCGTTGAAGAGGACAGGGTCTACGTCAACTGCAAGGGGTATCACTCCATCAAC